>NC_029780.3:58919142-58919895 GCF_000817695.3 Arachis duranensis | reverse complement strand
CAAATTCGTGCACCAAGTTTTTGGCGCCGTTGCCGGGGATTGTTGAGTTTGAACAATTGAAGGCATATTTTATTTCTTAGATC
This sequence comes from Arachis duranensis, assembly GCF_000817695.3. NCBI lineage: Eukaryota > Viridiplantae > Streptophyta > Magnoliopsida > Fabales > Fabaceae > Arachis > Arachis duranensis. The sequence continues at coordinate 58,919,812 of NC_029780.3, read as the reverse complement.
AGGAATAATTTATTTTTGTTGTTACAGAGTCATTAAATTTTGATAGGATAGTCTCTTTTCAAAAAAAAAAATTTCTTTTCAAAAATATTATTTTTCTTTATTAATTTTTAATTTCTCTTTGAGTCTAGTGTCTTATCTTAAGTTTGGTGTCAATTTCATATATTATATTTTTATTTAAAATTTTCGTTTTAGTGTCTGTGTTCTCCATTGATCTTCAAGTTGTTCTTGTTTATTTTGCTTGTTCGATCTTGAGTTTTTCTTGCTTTGTGTCTTTTCTTGTTTTTCTTGTGCTTTTTCAAAACAGTAACTTTCAAAAATTTTTACTTATATCCATAAATATAATACATTTTTAAAATCAACTCTGAAGTTGCTGCCCATTTTGCTGGAGCTTTAGTAGTTGTTCTTCATAATTGGGTATACCCTTTGGAACCTTTTTCAAAAATAATTTTTCTTGGATTAAATCTTGTGCCAAACTTTAAGTTTGGTGTTTTCTTGTTAATCTTTTTATAATTTTCGAAAATTTTATTAAAGTTTTCTAAAAATTTTAAGTTTGGTGTTCTTTCTTTTGTTCTTGGTGTTCTTGTGAATCTTCAAAGTATTCTTGAATTTTTCTTGTGTCTTGATCTTAAAATTTTTAAGTTTGGTGTTCCTTGGTGTTTTCCCTCCAAAA
>NC_029780.3:58918006-58919002 GCF_000817695.3 Arachis duranensis | reverse complement strand
TCAAAAAAAAATATCTTTTCTAACTAATTTTAAAACTACATTTTCGAAATTTTTATATAAATTTCAGATTTCAATTTCAAATTTTTTCGAAAAATTTTCAAAAAAAAAAATATATATTTTTAACTTCTTTTTATATTTTGTTTTTATTTATTCCACTTTTATAAAATAAATAAAATCAACATATAAATTATCTCTTGTAATCCAATATGGAAGCAAGTAGGAATGAACAGTCCAAGAGGACTCTGGGGTCATATGCTAAAGGGGGAATGATCAGTCCAGGAGGACTCTGGGGTCATATGCTAACCCCACTACTGCTTCATATGGGAGTAGTATCTATATACCCTCCATTGGAGTTAGTAGCTTTGAGCTGAATCCTCAGCTCATTATCATGGTGCAGCAAAACTGCCAGTATTCTGGTCTTCCACATGAAGAACCTACAGAGTTTCTGGCACAATTTCTGCAAATTGCTGATACAGTACATGATAAGGAAGTAGATCAGGATGTCTACAGATTATTACTGTTTCCATTTGCTGTAAAAGATCAGGCTAAGAGGTGGTTAAATAACCAGCCTAAGAACAACATAAAAACATGGAAACAGCTGTGAGAAAAATTCCTGAATCATTATTTCCCTCCAAAACGGATGACACAGCTAAGGCTAAGCATCCAAGGCTTCAAACAAGGAAATAATGAATCCCTTTATGCTGCCTGGGAGAGATACAGAGAGACGCTAAGAAAATGCCCCTCTGAAATGTTTTCAAAATGGGTGCAATTAGACATCTTCTACTATGGGCTTACAAAAAAAGCTCAGATTTCTCTAGACCAATCAGCTGGTGGATCTATACATATGAGAAAAACAATTGAAGAAGCTCAAGAGCTCATTGATACAGTTGCCAGAAATCAGCATCTGTACCTAAGCAATGAATCTTCCATGAAAGAAGAAGCTAAAACAGTAACTGCTGAACTCAGTCCGGTGGATCAGGCTAATGAAATTAATCA
>NC_029780.3:58915054-58915226 GCF_000817695.3 Arachis duranensis | reverse complement strand
CCTATTTAGTAGGATCAAAAGTGATTGTGTATACTGATCATGCTGCTCTTAAATATCTACTCACAAAGCAGGATTCAAAACACAGACTCGTCAGATGGGTGTTGCTTCTGCAAGAGTTTGATATAGAAATAAGAGACAGAAAAGGGACAGAGAATCAAGTAGCAGATCACCT
>NC_029780.3:58897433-58911476 GCF_000817695.3 Arachis duranensis | reverse complement strand
TGACGGCATGAGTCTCTAAACTCCATTGTTGGGGGTGAGGAGCTCTGCAGCGTCTCGATGATTTAATACAATTCCTTTGTTTTCCATTCAAACACGCTTGTTCTTGTCTAAGATGTTTATTCGCGCTTAATTGTGATGAAGGTGATGATCCGTGACACTCATCACCTTCCTCAATCCATGAACGTGTGCCTGACAACCACCTCCGTTCTACATCAGACTGAATGAATATCTCTTAGATTCCCCAACAGAATCTTCGTGGTATAAGCTAGATAGATGGCGGCATTCATGAGAATCCGGAAAGTATAAACTACAAACTCCTGAGGGCTGGGCGTTAGTGACAGACGCAAAAGAATCAATGGATTCTATTCCAACCTGATTGAGAACCGACAGATGATTAGCCATGTTGTGACAGAGCATAGGAACGTTTTCACTGAGAGGATGGGAAGTAGCCATTGACAACGGTGACACCCTACATAGAGCTTGCCATGGAAGGAACCTTGCGTGTGAGAAGAGGATTTCAAGGAGAAGTAGAAATTCAAAGGACAAAGCATCTCCAAAACTCCAACATGTTTCTCATTACTGCACAACAAGTAACTCTATTATTTTAACTTACAATTTTAAGTAGTTTGTAGTTTGGCTTTTTACAAATAAATCCAATTAACTTCTTTAGCCTCCTGACTAAGATTAATAAAACAACATTGATTGCTTCAAGCCAATAATCTCCGTGGGATCGACCCTTACTCACGTAAGGTATTACTTGGACGACCCAGTGCACTTGCTGGTTAGTTGTGCGAATTACAAATTCGTGCACCAAACACCAAACTTAGCTCCTCACAAAACAGTGAACTCAACTTGAAGTTTTTATTGGGTCAATCGTGAAGAGAGAATTACCTCAGGTTGGGTTGCCTCCCAACAAAGCACTTTTTTAGAGTCGCTAGCTCGACAATTGCTTCTCTAGTTGAGGTTATATTTTGGTTTGGGAGCCTTCCCCATGCTGCCCAAGTAGTGCTTGAGTCTTTGCCCATTCACAGTGAATGTCCTCTTTGAGCTTTCTTTCATGATTCCTATGTGTCCATACGGTGAGACTTTTGTAACCAGAAAGGGCCGCGACCATCTTGATTTGAGTTTCCCAGGAAAGAGTTTCAGTCTGGAGTTGTAGAGAAGCACATATTGTCCTTCTTCGAAACTTCTTGGTGCCAGGTTGAGATCATGTCTCCTTTTTGCTTTTTCCTTATAGATCTTGGTATTTTCATAGGCTTGAGACCTAAACTCTTCCAGTTCTTGCAGCTACAAGATCCTCTTTTCACCAGCAGCGGTGCTGTCTAGGTTCAGTATCTTAAGAGCCTAAGAGGCTTTATGCTCCAGCTCTAATGGCAGGTGACAGGCCTTTCCGTATACCAGTTGATATGGGGACATCCCAATTGGTGTTTTGAAGGCTGTCCTGTATGCCCAAAGAGCATCATCTAGCTTCTTCGCCTAGTCCTTTCTTGATATCCCCACAGTCTTTTCCAAGATTTTTTTCAACTCTCGGTTGGATATCTCTGTTTGCCCACTTGTTTGGGGATGATAAGGTGTGGCAACCTTATGCTTTACCCCATATCTTAGGAGTAGGGTCTCCAATGTTCTATTGCAGAAATGGCTCCCTCCATCACTATTTAGGGCTCGTGGGACTCCAAATCTGGTGAAGATATTCTTTCTAATAAAGCTTATGACTACCTTGTTGTCATCTGTTGGGGTTGCCACAGCCTCCACCCACTTAGATACATAGTCCACTGCCACCAAGATATACTTGTTCGAATATGAGGTTAGGAATGGTCCCATGAAGTCGATCTCCTATACATCGAACAGTTCAAGTTCCAGAATGTATTGTTGTGGCATCTCATTTCTCTTGGGCAGATTTCCAACCCTTTGGCACTCATTGCAGCTCCTCACCAAGTCCTTAGCATCTTTGAAGATAGTAGGCCAGAAGAACCCACATTGCAGTACCTTTGCTGCTGTTCTTTCTCCTCCAAAATGACCTCCATAGCTAGCACTATGACAACTCCACAGGACCTTCCGTCCTTCTTCTTCTGAAATGCACCTCTTAAGGATTCCATCTGAGCATTTCTTGAAGAGATATGGTTCATCCCAAATGAAATACTTAGCATCATTGAGGAGTTTTCTTCTTTGATGTTTGTTGATCCCAGGGGGTAGGTCACCAGCTGCTTTAAAATTGGCAATATCTACAAACCAGGGTGCTTTGTGAACCAACATTAATTGCTCATCCGGCAAGAACTCATTTATACTTGTATCATGTGTAGCATCTTTCTCACAAAGGATTCTGGATAGATGATCTGCTACCTTGTTTTCCACACCCTTTTTGTCTCTAATCTCAATGTGGAATTCCTGCAACAACAAGATCCATCTGATTAGTCTTGGTTTTGACTACTATTTAGCAAATAGATATTTGAATGCTGAGTGATCAGTGAAAACAATAACTTTAGAGCCAATGAGGTATGATCTAAATTTGTCAAATGCAAAAACTATTGCCAGCAACTCCTTTTCGTAGTGGTATAATTTCGTTGAGCATCATTGAGGACCTTGCTGGTATAGTATATGACATACACCAAATTTCCTTTTCTCTGTCCTAACACTGTCACTACTGCAAAATCAGATGCGTCACACATCAGTTCGAATGGAAAATTCCAACCAGGTGGGGTGATGATAGGAGCTGAAGATAGCTTCTTTTTCAAGTTTTCAAATGTGAGCATGCACTTCTCATCAAAGATAAATGGTGTATCAGATATAAGGAGATTGCTTAAGGGCTTGGATATTTTTGAAAAATCTTTAATAAATCTTCTGTAGAAGCCAGCATGCCCCCAAAAAGCTTCCAATTCCTTTGACATCACTTGGTGGAGGTAATTTTTCAATTAGCTCCACCTTAGTTCTGTTTACCTAAATACCTTGGTTTGAAACTTTATGGCCAAGGACTATTCCATCTGTCACCATAAAGTGACATTTTTTCCAATTCAAGACCAAATTGGTCTCTTGACATCTTTTTAATACCAAGGCAATATGATTTAGGCAATTAGGGAAGGAATCTCCGATCACTGAGAAGTCATCCATGAAGACTTCAATGTACTTCTCTATCATATCTGAGAAGATGGAAAGCATGCAGCGTTGAAAAGTTGCCGATGCATTACATAGCCCAAATGGCATGCGCCTATAGGCAAACACCCCGTATGGGCAAGTAAACGAGGTTTTTTCCTGGTCTCTTGGATTAACTACTATTTGGTTATATCCTGAATAACCATCTAGAAAAGAATAGTATGCATGCCCTGCAAGTCTTTCTAGCATCTGATCCATGAAGGGAAGTGGGAAATGATCTTTTCTTGTGGCTTCATTGAGCTTTCTATAATCAATACACATCCTCCATCCTGTGACAGTTCTTGTAGGGATTAGCTCATTTCTTTCATTGGGTACCACAGTGATTCCTCCTTTCAGGACCACTTGGACTGGACTGACCTATGGGCTATCCGAAATTGGGTAGATTACTCCTCCCTACCACAGCTTCATGACTTCTTTCTGTACCACTTCCTTCATAACTGGGTTTAACTTCCTTTGGGGCTGAATGGAGGGTTTGGCATTATCTTCCAATAGTATCTTGTGCATGCATATGGCCGAACTGATTCCCTTCAAGTCAGCAAGTGTCCAACCAATGGCATCCTTATGCTTTCGTAAGACTTGAAGCAACTTTTCCTCTTGTTCTTGGCTGAGGGCTGAATTTATAATCACTGGATAGCTTTTATTTTCTCCTAAGTATGCATACTTGAGAGTGGGTGGCAGTGCCTTTAGCTCAAGTTTGGGTGCTTCTTTTCTTTCATCCTTCCCTTCTAGTGTGCCTTGAACATGCATTTCAGCTGTTGCAGCCTCTTCGCTTGATGCTTATTCCTCTTCTTCTATTAACTCCTCATGTTCCTCTTCAAGAGTTTCTTGCACCACAGCATCCACCGAGTCCAAGCTCATGCATTCTCCTAATGAGTCTCGTGGGTAACTCATGTCCTTGAACACATTGAATACCATTTTCTCCTCATGTAGTCTAAGGACAAGTTCGTCCTTTTGGACATCAATGATGGCTCCGGCGGTGGCTAAGAATGGTCTTTCCAAGATGATAGAGGTCTTAGCTCCTTCTTCCATGTCCAATACTACAAAGTCTGCCGGAAAGATAAAGTCTCCCACTTTCACCAACAAGTCTTCTACTATCCCGTGAGGAAACTTGAATGATCGGTCTGCTAGTTGCAGGGCCATTCTTGTTGGTTTGGCCTCCTCAATCCTCATTTTCCATATCATTGCTAAGGACATAAGATTTATGCTAGCTCCTAGATCACATAAAGCCTTTTCCACTGTGATTTCCCCTATGATATAAGGGATTTGGAAGCTCTCAGGGTCCTTCAATTTCTGGGGTAATTTGTGCTGGATGATGGCACTGCATTCTTCGGTGAGTACTACAGTCTCACTATTTTTCCAGCTTCTCTTCTTGGTCTTCAACTCCTTCAAAAACTTGGAGTAGAGTGGCATTTGCTCTATTGCTTCAGCAAAGGGTATGTTGATTTGTAGTTTCTTGAAGATTTCCAAGAATCTTGAGAATTGGTTATCCTCTCCCTTCTTCTTTAACTGTTGGGGGTATGGAGATTTTGAGAGGCATGGTTTGAGTGCTTCACCCTCTTGATGTGACTTAGGAGTGGAGACTCGAGTTTTCTCTTGTCCTTTTTCTTCTTCATCCAAATTCTTCTCTGGCGGTTTCTTGTGGGTCTCCCTCAATTCCTTTCTATTTCTGAGGGTGATAGCTTGACATTCCTCCCTTGGCATTGAATTAGTATTACTGTAATTGTTGTGGCCAGGGGCTTGCTGGAATAAGTAGCCAATTTGTGTCTCAAGTTTCTTGATAGCAGCATCTTGATTCTGCATATTGGATCGCACTTCTTCCTGGAAAGCTTTACTATCTTGAATTTCCATACATATGCTTTCAAGTAGAGTCTCAGTCTTGGAAAGTCTATCTTTGGTTGGTGATGGTGGGTTGAGATTAGGTGGTTGTTGATAGGATCCCTGTGAGGGATGTTGGTGAGCTGCATTGTTGTTGGAATTGTGGTTGTGGCATCTCTGGTCTAGACCTTGGTCTTGTTGATTTTCCCACCCAAAGTTTGGGTGGTTTCTCCAACCAGGATTGTAAGTTTTAGAGTATGGATCATGGATTTGTCTGGGTGAGTTTCCAACATAATTAGCTTGTTTTCAATCACCTTCTTCCCCTACATTCACTCCTTCTTGAGCGGGTAAGGAGGTGATGACTGCTGCAGCTTGGTGTCCTTCCACCTTCTTGGTGAGATCTGCTAGCTGCTTGATGATCATCTTATTTTGAGCCAGCAATGCATCTATGTGGTTCAGCTCCATTACTCCTCGAGTGTTGCTTCTTTCAGAAGCATAAAAGTAGTCATTCTCAGGTACAGTCTCAATGACATCTATGGCCTCTTCAATGGTTTTCTTTTTGTTTAGAGAGCCCCCAGATGAATGGTCTATAGCTTTCTTTGACTCATAAAAAAGTCCTTCATAGAAAATTTGATGTTGAACCCATTCATTGAACATGTATGGTGGGCATCTTCTTGTTAAGTCCTTGAATCTCTCCCATGCCTCATAGAGAGTCTCACCATCTTGTTGCCTGAAAGTTTACCCCTCAGCTCTCAGCCTGTTAATTCTTTTAGGAATGGTAGAATCTTGCCAAAAATTTATTCACCATATCTTCCCAATTTGTTAAGCTCTCCTTTGGGAAGGACTCCAGCCACTTGGATGCTTTGTCCCTGAGTGAAAAATGGAACAAAAGTAGCCTATAGACATCCGGGTGGACTCCATTAGACTTCACAGTGTCACATATTCTCAGTAAGGTGGTTAGATGTTGATTGGGATCTTCTTGGGAACTTCCTCCAAATGAGCAGTTGTTCTGAAGAAGGGTGATGAGCTGGGGTTTTAATTCAAAGTTGTTGGCATGTATGGTGGGCTGTTGGATGCTGCTTCCACAGTTTCCTGGGTTTGGATTGATGTAAGAGCCTAGAACTCTCCTCTCTTGCCCAGCATGATTCACAGGGCCTTCTCTGGCATGGTTGTGAGCTTCCTCTTCATGGTTATTTTCCATGTTCTCCTCCTTGTTTAGTTCAAAGTACTCTTCCTCTTCCTGAGCACCAACAACTCTTTTCCCTCTTGCTTCCCTCCTTGATCTATGGAGGGTCCTCTCGGGTTCTAAATCAAAGGAAGTTGAAGCTCCGCATCTTCTTCCTGTCATACAACTAACAGAGCACACAGCAAGAAATTAAATGAAGTGATTATTCTTGTTAGAGTGATTGTTAGTGTGAGTGGTGCATATTATCAAACAGTTAGTGGGTTAGTGAGCAGAATTGTAGATAACAACAAAGAAAAAAAAGAACACAACGAGGGGTGAAGGGATGAGGAAGGAACTAAATAAACTGAAGGTAAACGACTATATAAAGTAAACAAACAAAAGGAAAAAAATGCTCAATCTAGTGAACTTCCAACTTAATCATTGTTGATACAAAATTAATCTCCTGCAACGGCGCCATAAACTTGATGCATGAAAACTTATCTCTCAACAAATTTCCGTTCGGCAAGTATACTGAACTGTCGTCAAGTAAAATCTCACAGTAGAGTGAGGTCGAATCCCACAGGGATTGATTGGTCAAGCAACTTTAGTTGGAAGAGTATGCTAGTTGAGCTAAACAAAATGTAGTTGATATTACAGGAAATTAAATAGATGGAAGGTAAATTGTAGAAACTAAAGTGCAGAATTTTAAATGGGGATTTGGGGAGATAAGCATGGAAATAAATGATAGAAAGTAAAGAGAATAGGGAAGATCAGAAATAGGGAATTCATTGGGCTCAGGAGATGTTGCATTCTCTGGATCAAGTTCATTTTCATCTCTTCCTCAATCAATTCATCTATTGATCTCCTTGGCAATCTTAGGTGATTGGATCCCAATTCCTTGACAATCCAATCTCTCTAAGCTTGAACAATTGCCCAATTCCTTGATTTAATTGCTCATGGGAAGAGATGAAGTATGGTCACTGATTATACCACATGTATTTCCAAATCAAAGTGTTGGGAGGATTACATGTCACTATATCCGCCCAGACCCCAATTTGGTCCAACATGAGAAAGCATTTCTAGCATGATCTCCTCATCCCTTTTCCAAGGCTCTGAGGAGATCCAATTATGGAGAGTTTCTTTTCCAAGACAACTAACCAATTGAATTAAGATTGAAAGCTTTCTAGCAAATTAAGAGAGTATAAGGAGGAAGAAGAATGAAAACTATAATTGATCCATCAAAGTACAACAGACCCCCCTAACCCAATGAAAGGGGTTTAGTTGTTCATAGCTCTGGGAATGGAAAATGGCAAAAAAGAATACATGCTTCACTAGTAAAATGCAGAAAAGTAAATATACAGAGGGTAGTTCTCCAAAATGCCAAAAGCTCCTCTATAGTTCAAAACTACTCCTATATATACTACTCTTCTTGATCTTCCAGTGAGTTCTTCAAGTCTTGGATGTGGGCCTTAGATCTTGAGTTGAAGCAGTTACAATCTTTAGTGGGCCCAGCTTGCAGAAGAGTGTGAGTTAGGCATGGGCGTTAGTGACGTTAACGTTAAGTGAAAATGTGGGTGTTAAAACGTTAGTGGCAATCACCTTTTTCACTAACGTTCCAACCCCAAAATAGTCCACGTTAACTTCAACGTTAGTGGCACTAACGTTGCCTTATGATCCTTCGCAAGCGTTATTGGGAATCACCTTTCCCAATAACGTTGCCTTGTGCCCCTCTTTCCTTACGTTAGAGTTCACATTAGTATAACTAACGTGACTCTTAACGTGGGTATGCCTATCTTCGAGAGCGTTAGTGACACTTACCTTTGTCACTAATGCTCTAAACGTCCCCCCTCCCCACGTTAGCGATCACATTAACTAGGTTAACGTGGCCACCAACGTGGTAGTGAATGCCATCTCCAACGTTAGTGACAAAGGTGAGTGTCACTAACGTTGGCTCATCAATCTTAGCTCCACATTAACTTTCACATTAGTGGTCTTAACGTGACCACTAACGTGGGCAATTTAGCTTGATCCAACGTTAGTGACAAAGGTGAGTGTTAACGGGACTCTAAACGTGGCCAATTGCCAACTTTTGGAGCGTTAGTGGTGTTCACGTTTACCACTAACGCTGGAGCTTCCTCTATCTCCATGTTAACTACCATGTTAATGTAGTTAACGTGGCAATTAACGTGGGCTTATGATGGCTTCGCAGGCGTTATTGATGCCAGGGCATTTTGGCCAGTTTCACTGACTTTTTTTTTACTGTTTTTAAGGTAGTTTCATGCATTTCCTTAGGAAATAAGCTAGTTTTGGGTAGATATTCACTTACACCTTGATTCAAGCATACTTTATGCATTTTACATGATTTCATGAGGATTTTGCATGAGATTAGTAACAAATTGTATGTTGTATTACCCATGACTTGGACTAGAACTTTGATGCACTCTATTGCTTGATTTCAGGACCAAACGAAGCAAGGAAGAACCACTTAGCAGTCACGTTAATCTAATTAACGTTACCACTAACATGGAATGGGAGGTAACTTGCAAAGTTAATGAGAAAGGTGATTGCCAATAACGCTCTCGAAGCCATCATCGCCCACGTTAAGAGTCACGTTAACTAAGTTAACGTGAACTCTAACGTGAAGAATGGACTTTGAGCCAACGTTAGTGACACTTAACATTATCACTAACGTTGGCCAATGATCATAAGTGGCCACGTTAGAGTCCACGTTAACTTAGTTAATGTGGCCTCTAACGTTAAAAGGGGGAAAGGAAGCCAACATTAGTGACACCAAACATTGTCAATAACGTTGGCCTAAGGAGCAATGTACCACGTTAACTCCCACGTTAACTTGGTTAACGTGGGAGCTAACGTAAAGAGGCAAGGAATGTCGACAACGTTAGTGACACCCAACATTGTCACTAACGTTGGAAGCACCCACAAAACCCCCAAAGAGCCACGTTAACTTTCACGTTAACTTAGTTAACGTGGAATCTAACGTTGATGAGTGAAAGATGAGCCAACGTTAATGACATTCAACATTGTCACTAACGTTGGGGATGGCTAAGAATGGCCACGTTAGAAGCCACGTTAACCTAGTTAACGTGGACTCTAACGTGAGACATAGGGGCACATTGGAACGTTAGTGACAATGTCAAGTGTCACTAACGTTCTCGAAATTTGGCAAAGCCACATTAGAAGCCATGTTAACCTAGTTAACGTGGACTCTAACGTGAGACATAGGGGCACATTGAAACGTTAGTGACAATGTTGAGTGTCACTAACGTTCTCGAAGGATGGCAAGGCCACGTTAGAAGCCACGTTAACTTAGTTAACGTGGGGCTCTAACGTGAAGCAAAGGGGTACATTGGAACATTAGTGATGATTTTAAGTGTCACTAACGTTCTCGAACTCATACTTTCACTAAAACGTTAATACCCCTAACGTCCTGAGCTAAAGTCTCTACCCACTTCACATTTTCTCTCTGCAAGTAAAGCCAAGCCCAAATGAAGAAAAGAACTGCTTCAAACTCAAGATCCAAAGGCCCAAGACTTGAAGAACCAAATAGAAGCTGAAAAGAGTAGTATATATAGGAGTAGCTTTGAATTATTAGAGAGTTCGGGAGGTTGGAAGGAGAGCACTACTCTCTGTATTTTACTCTGCTCTTCTAGTTCCATGATGTATTCTCCATCTTTGTTTTCATTTTCTAGAGCTATGAACAACTAAACCCCTTTCATTGGGTTAGGGAGCTCTGTTGTAATTTGATGGATCAATACTAGTTTTCATTATTCTTCTTCCATCTTTTCTCTTGATTTTACTTGAAAGCTTTCGATCTTCATCCCATTGGGTAGTTATCTTGGAAAAGGAGCTATTCAAACTTGGATCTCTTCTGAGCCTTGAAAGAGGAATGAAGAGATCAAGCTAGAAATGCTTTCTCATGCTGGACAAAATTGGGTTTGGATGGATATGTGACTATAATCCTCTCAATACTTGATTTGGGAAATGCATGTGGTATAATCAGTGACCACACTTCATCTCTTCTCATGAGCAATTGACCAAGGATTGGCTATTGATCAAGATTTGAGAGATTGAATTACAAGAAATTGTAATTCAATCAATTAAGATTGCTAAGGAGATCAATGATTGCATTGATTGAGGAAGAGATGAAAATGAACTTGATCCGGAGAATTGCAACATCTCCTGCACCCAATGAATTCCCCAATTCTGATCTTACCCATTCTCTTTAGTTTCTGCGTTTACTTTCATGAGCAAATACCCCATTCCCATTTACAATTCTACAATTTATTTTCAGTCATTTACTTTCAATCCTTTAATTCTAGCATTTACTTTTTCTGTTATTTACATTCCCGCCATGTTATTTGCTGCAAATCTCCACCTAAATTCTGAATTTGCTCAACTAGAGCCTTCTTCTAATTAAAGTTGCTTGATCAATCAATCCCTGTGGGATTTGACCTCACTCTATTGTGAGTTTTTACTTGACGAAAAATTCGGTACACTTGCCGAAGGAAATCTGTTGCAAGACGATTTCCACCTACATCAAGTTTATGGCGCCGTTGCCGGGGATTGATTGTGCATCAACAATGATTAAATTAGAAGATCACTAGATTGAGCATTTTTGTTTTGTTGATTTAATTTTTTGTTTTGAGTAATTTACTTTCTGTCTTAGTTAACTTCTCCCCTTCCCCATTTACTCTTTCGTTTTCTTTGTTATATACCCTTCATTTTGCTAACCCACTAACTGTTTGATATATTGCATCACTCACAACTAACAGTAATTCTGATAGCAATACTATCTGCACATATTGTTACTTGTTTGTACTTGTTGGTTGTATGACAAGGAGAAGAAGCGGGGCTTCAACTTTCTTCGATTCTGAACCAGAGAGGACCCTCCTCAGATTAAGGAGGGAAGCAAGAGGAAAACGTGCAATCGGTGCTGAAGAGGAGGAGGAACACTTTGAACTAAACATGGAAGGCAACATGGAAAACCAACATGAAGAAGAGGCTAATAACCATGGGGGAGGAGGTAGAGCAAATCATGCCCGGGAGGATAGAAGAGTGTTAGGCTCTTACATCAATCCAAACCCAGGCAACTGTGGAAGTAGCATTCAGAAACCCACCATACATGCCAACAATTTCGAGCTAAAACCTCAGCTCATCACTATTGTGCAGAATAATTGCTCATTTGGAGGAGGTGCTCAAGAAGACCCGAACCAACACTTGACCATCTTATTGAGGATTTGTGACACGGTGAAGTCCAGTGGAGTACACCCGGATGTCTATAGGCTGCTCTTGTTCCCTTTTTCACTCAGGGACAAGGCATCCAAATGGCTTGAATCCTTCCCAAAAGAAAGTCTGACAAATTGGGAGGAGGTAGTGAATAAGTTTTTGGTAAGGTTTTACCCCCCTCAAAGGATCAATAGGCTGAGAACTAAAGTGCAGACGTTCAGACAGCAAGATGGGGAGACACTTTATGAAGCTTGAGAAAGGTTCAAAGACCTAACAAGGAGGTGTCCACCAAATATGTTCAATGAATGGGTGCAGTTGCACATCTTCTATGAAGGCTTGTCATATGAATCAAAGAAGGCAGTAGACCATTCCTCTGGAGGATCATTGAACAAGAAGAAAACCATTGAAGAAGCCATAGATGTCATTGAAACTGTAGCTGAGAATGACTACTTCTATGCTTCCGAAAGAGGGAACACTAGAGGAGCGATAGAGCTAAACAATGTAGATGCTCTGCAGGCTCAGAACAAGCTCATTACCAAGCAGCTAGCTGACCTCACCAAGAAGATGGAGAGGAACCAAGTGGCAGCAATCACCACCTCCTCAACAACCCAAGAAGGAGTTGAAGAAGAAGCAGAGGGTAACCTTGAGCAAGCTAACTACATAGGGAATTCACCTAGACAGAACCATGACCCATACTCCAAGACATACAACCCTGGATAGAGGAACCACCCAAACTTTGGGTGGGGGAATCAGCAAGATCAAAGCCAAGACCAGAGACGTTACAACTCCAACAACAATGCAGCTCATCAGCAATTCACACAGAGGACATATCAATACCCCTACAACAACACTTCTCCACACCCGTATCAAAAGCACAACAACACCTCTACTCCCAATCCACCATCAATTGATGACAGACTCTCTAAGCTTGAAACATTACTTGAGGGAGTATGCAAAGACGTCCGAAACAGTAAAGTATTTCGAGAGGAAGTGCAGTCAAACATGCAGAATCAAAAGGCTGTCATCAAGAAACTGGAGACACAAATTGGCTATCTATTCAAGCAGCTTTCTAACTACAACCTTTGCAATGATAACAATTCAAGCAAAGAGGAGGAGTGTCAAGCTATAACACTTAGGAGTGGAAGGGAACTTAAGGAACTCTCCCAAAAACCACAAGAAGAAGGCTCAAATGAAAAGGGAGAAGAGCAAGATGGAGTTTAAATTCCCACTTCAAGTACACAAAAAGAAAAAGGGGTGCTAAAACTGAACATCTCAAGAGCTCCATATCCTCAGCAGTTAAAGAAGAAAGAAAATGACAACCAGTTCGTGAGATTCTTGGAAATCTTCAAGAAACTATAAATCAACATACCCTTTGTTGAAGCAATAGAGCAAATGCCATTCTATGCTAAGTTCCTGAAGGAGCTGATGACTAAGAAGAGAAGCTGGAAGAACAATGAGACTGTGATACTAACCGAAGAATGTAGTGCTATCATCCAGCACAAACTACCCCAGAAGTTGAAGGATCCTGGGAGCTTTCAGATCCCTTGTATAATAGGGGAAATCACAGTAGAGAAGGCCCTTTGTGACTTAGGAGCCAGCATCAATTTGATGTCAGTAACAATGATGAGGAAGATGAAGATCAAGGAGGCTAAACCAACAAAAATGGCCTTACAACTGGCAGACCGATCGTTCAAGTTCCCTCATGGCATAGTAGAGGATTTGTTGGTGAAAGTAGGAGATTTCATATTCCCGGCAGATTTTGTAGTGTTGGACATGCAGGAGGAAGCCAAGACCTCCATTATTCTGGGAAGGCCGTTCTTGGCTACTGCTGGAGCTATCATTGATGTCCAAAAAGGTGATCTTACCTTGAGATTACACAATGAAAAGATGACATTCAATGTGTTTAAGGCCATGAGTTACCCGCCAAAACAATTAGGGGAATGCATGAGGTTAGACACACTTGAAGAAGAAGTGTAGGAGTGTTTTGAAGAAGAAGAGCATGAAGAGCCCGAGAGATCAATGGAGGAGGAATATATATCAAGTGAGGATGTTGCAACAGCAGAGAGTCATGTTCAAGATGCACCAAAGGAAGAGACTAAAAAGTCAGAGGCACCCAAGGTTAAACTCAAAGCATTGCCAACCACTCTCAAATATGCCTACCTAGGAGAAAATGAAAACTACCCAGTGATCATAAGCTCATGCCTCAGCCAAGATCAAGAGGATGAACTACTCAAGGTACTGCGGGAGCATAAGGACGCCATCGGATGGACCCTTGCTGACCTGAAGGGAATCAGTTCAGCTATATGCATGCATAAAATACTGTTGGAAGATGATGCAAAACCATCAATTCAATCCCAAAGAAGGCTGAACCCAATCATGAAGGAAGTGGTACAGAAAGAGGTTATGAAGCTTTGGCAGGGAGGAGTGATATACCCGATCTCAGACAGCCCTTGGGTCAGCCCCGTGCATGTTGTGCCCAAGAAGGGAAGAATCACTGTAGTTCCCAATGAGAGGAATGAACTGATACCTACAAGGACCGTCACGGGATGGCGGATGTGCATTGACTATCGGAAACTCAATGAAGCTACACAAAAGGATCATTTCCCTCTCTCATTCATGGATCAGATGTTGGAAAGACTCGCAGGACATGCTTATTACTATTTTCTTGA
>NC_029780.3:58894050-58897397 GCF_000817695.3 Arachis duranensis | reverse complement strand
GGAGATTCTTTTACTAGTTGCTTGAATCACCTAGCCTTGGTATTGAAAAGATGCCAAGAGACCAATTTGGTCTTGAACTGGGAGAAATGTCACTTTATGGTGACAGGAGGAATAGTTCTTGGCCATAAGATTTCTAACCAAGGAATCGAAGTGGACAGGGCTAAAGTGGAACTTATTGAAAAGCTTCCTCCACCCAGTGATGTCAAGGCAATTAGAAGCTTTTTAGGGCATGCTGGCTTTTACAGAAGATTTATTAAAGACTTTTAAAAAATAGCTAAGCCCTTGAGTAATCTCCTTGTATCAGATACACCATTCATATTCGATGAAACCTGCATGATGGCATTCGAGCATTTGAAAGAAAGATTGTCTTCTGCCCCTATCATCTCCCCACCTGATTGGAACTTACCCTTTGAATTGATGTGTGATGCATCTGACTTTGTAGTAGGGGCAGTGTTAGGGCAGAGGAAAAATAACTAAGTCCATGTATTATACTATGCTAGTAAGGTTCTCAATGATGCTCAAAGAAATTATACCACTACTGAAAAGGAATTGCTAGCCATAGTTTTTGCATTTGACAAGTTTAGATCATACCTCATTGGTACTAAAGTCATTATTTTCATAGATCACACAGCACTTAAATATTTATTTGCCAAGCAAGAATCAAAACCAAGACTAATAAGATAGATCTTATTATTGCAGGAGTTTGATATTGAAATTAGAGACAAGAAGGGAGTGGAGAACAAGGTGGCAGATCACCTATCCAGGATTCCTCATGAGGAAGGAGGAACACATGATATGAGTGTGAACGAGCTCTTCCCTAATGAGCAGTTAATGACAGTGCACAAAGCCCCATGGTTTGTAGACATTGCCAACTTCAAGGCAACTGGGGCTCTACCTCCAGGGATCAATAAACATCAAAAGAGGAAGCTCATGAATGATGCAAAATACTTTGTCTGGGACGAGCCTTATCTCTTCAAGAAGTGTTCAGATGGAATCCTTAGAAGATGTGTCTCAGAAGAGGAAGGACAAGAGGTACTATGGAATTGCCACGGCTCATGCTACGGAGGCCACTTTGGAGGGGATAGAACTGCCGCAAAGGTGTTACAAAGTGGATTCTTTTGGCCCACCCTTTTCAAGGATGCCAAAGAACTGGTAAGGAGCTGCAATGAATGCCAAAGATCTGGGAACTTGCCCAAAAGAAATGCCATGCCACAGAATTTCATTTTGGAACTGGAAGTATTTGATGTGTGCAGAATAGATTTCATGGGACCATTCCCAACCTCATATGCAAACAAGTACATCTTGGTAGCAGTGGATTATGTGTCCAAATGGGTAGAGGCCATTGCAACCCCAACAAATGATAACAAAGTGGTCATAACTTCCTCAGGAAGAATATCTTCAGCCGGTTCGGAGTCCCAAGAGCCCTCATTAGTGATGGAGGGAGCCATTTTTGTAACAAACCACTAAAGGCTCTTCTCTTACGATATGGGGTGAACCACAAGGTAGCCACACCTTACCATCCCCAAACAAGTGACAAACGGAGATATCCAACAGAGAGCTAAAGAGGATTCTGGAAAAGACTGTGGGTGCATCAAGAAAGGATTGGGCGAAGAAGCTGGATGATGCTCTTTGGGCATACAGGACAGCATTCAAAACACCACTGGGAATGTCCCCATATCAACTGGTTTATGGGAAAGCTTGCCATTTACCACTAGAATTGGAACACAAAGCTCTCTGGGCCATCAAGATACTAAACTTTGACAGCATTGCTGCTGGTGCAAAGAGGATCTTGCAGATGCAAGAGATAGAGGAATTCAGGTCACAAGCCTATGAAAATACTAAGATATATAAAGAGAAGGCAAAGAGGAGACATGACTTGCATCTTGCACCCAGGGATTTCGAAAAGGGGCAGCAAGTACTCCTCTACAATTCCAAATTGAGACTATTCCCAGGAAAACTCAAATCGAGGTGGTCCGGGCCTTTCATTGTCACAAAAGTCTCGCCATATGGACACATCGAAATCATGGATAAAAGATCAGAGAGGACTTTTACAGTAAATGGACAAAGACTCAAGCATTATCTGGGCAACATGGGGGAAAACCCCAGAGTAAAATATCATCTCAGGTGAAGTAAGGACCCGTCGAGCTAGCAACGATAAAATAGCGCTTTGTTGGGAGGCAACCCAACCTTAGGTAACCACTTTTTCAGCTGCATTTCAATAAAGATCACAAGTTGTTTCCCCTGTATTGCAAGGAGCTAAGTTTGGCGTTCCACACCAAAACAATTCAAGAGTAAAAGTGCAATTCTAAGTTTGGTGTCCCACCAAAGGATGATAGTTAGAATCACACTACATTCTCAAAGCACATTGCTAGCTCTGACCAATCAAAGGAACCACTTGGATATAGATTAGTCTTTAGTTAATTGGTTGCTAACAGCAAGATATGGGGTTCTACACATGCATGTAAAGTTTTGTAGTAGGCAAGGAACTAAGTTTGGTGTTCACACACCAAAATAAGTTCAGAAATCATAAGCATACATGCAAGCTGACTATTCCTCAAGTGCTTGGAAAACAAGCAACTTCCAATAACCTTGCAGGAAGCTTATGAGGAGATGGTGCACCTTCAACTAAGAAAGTGAGGCATCAAGAACTATGACAATGACAACAAGAGGGGAACTGGTTTGGTGTGGCAAACCATCTCCCAAAGGTTGTATTGCTACTTAATTCCATCTACTCATCGTGTTAAAAATTGGAAGTCCGAATGCACTATTAATTAATAGACATGTGTTGATTGGAACCTAGTTCAACTATGCATTTTAAGTTTTATTGCGTAGATCTATGAATTCTGGTTTAAGTGTTACTGCATCATATCTTTACTTATTGTATGCTTGTCTTGTAAAATCAAATGAAAAAGAGAATGATTTTCTTTAAAAGACCAGAGTGAAGTTCATAATATGGAAGTGCATTCATGAGTCTTTGGTGTGATCATAAGTTAGCTAAGTTGGATCAACCATAAGGTGGGGATGACAACTATCTGGCCTGAATACTAGACTTTGAATATACCCATGAGACTAAGTGAATAACAAGATCCTAATAAGAGAAAGGGAAAGAACACTTAAAGTGAAAAACAAAAGAAAAAGAGTAAGCAATAAGGCTAGGCACCAATGGTTTTTAATCTTGAGGCATGTGTCTGTGGTGTTCCTGTGTGAGGGATTTACTTGGATGAATAAGCTCTTAGGGGTGCCTTATCACTTGGTAACTTGGGTTAACTAACTCGGGATTATCAGCTGAAAGTCCACTATCAAGAGTAACCCTCACTACAGAGCATTTAGTAACCCAAAGAGGTGCT
>NC_029780.3:58887849-58892214 GCF_000817695.3 Arachis duranensis | reverse complement strand
TTGGATGGATATGTGACTATAATCCTCTCAATACTTGATTTGGGAAATGCATGTGGTATAATCAGTGACCACACTTCATCTCTTCTCATGAGCAATTGACCAAGGAATTGGCTATTGATCAAGATTTGAGAGATTGAATTGCAAGAAATTGTAATTCAATCAATTAAGATTGCCAAGGAGATCAATGAGTGCATTGATTGAGGAAGAGATGAAAATGAACTTGATCCGGAGAATTGCAACATCTCCTGCACCCAATGAATTCCCCAATTCTGATCTTACCCATTCTCTTTAGTTTCTGCATTTACTTTCATGAGCAAACACCCCATTCCCATTTACAATTCTGCAATTTATTTTCAGTCATTTACTTTCAATCCTTTAATTCTAGCATTTACTTTTTCTGTTATTTACATTCCCGCCATTTTATTTGCTGCAAATCTCTACCCAAATTCTGAATTCGCTCAACTAGAGCCTTCTTCTAATTAAAGTTGCTTGATCAATCAATCCCTGTGGGATTCGACCTCACTCTATTGTGACTTTTTACTTGACGACAAATTCGGTACACTTGCCGAAGGAAATCTGTTGCAAGACAATTTCCACCTGCATCAGTTATTGTCGACCACCTTTCTCATTAACGTTGCAAGCTCCTTCCCATTCCACGTTAGCAGTCACGTTAATTAGATTAACGTGGCTACTAACGTGATTCTTCCTTGCTTCCCTTGTCCTGAAATCAAGCAAATAAAGTGTATCAAAGCTCTAGCCCAGGTCATGAGATTATACATCATCAAATTGTCATTTAATCCTTGCAAAATCCTCATGAATTCATGTAAAAATCACAATAGTTGCTTGAATCAAGGTGTAAGTGTATTTTCATCCAAAACTTGCATTATTTACTAAGAAAATGCATGAAATTACCCTAAAACAGTAAAGAAAAGGTCAGTGAAACTGGCCTAGATGCCCTGGCATCATCAATCACCCTGAGGGGGAACCGGATTACCAAATCTTAAACCGGGATGATGGGACGGTAGATGCGGTGCCTCTTTAGACTCGTCCTCCTTCACCCCGAGTTAATGTTGCTGAGAAGCCTTGGGATGTTAACTGAATTTTCTTCTTTTTTGTTGTAGATAGCCCGCTTGTGGGCTTTTGAAACTCTTTATTTTGTAAATGATGTTTTGATGACTGTTGATACCCTTTTAGTTGCTTTTTTTAGAAACTTTTTTTAAAGTAGTTTCCTAGCTTTTGGGGCTGCTTCTGGTGGCCTCTGATGTTTGCCTTTTATCTTAACTAGCAGTTTTTTATGTTAGGCATGCTTGCACTTAGCTTAGTACCTTTCTAGGTTTTGGGAAGGTTACAACTTTTCCCTTGACTAATCTTTCTGGATTGGCTTGATTTCTTTGCTTAATGCTATTTTCGGCAAATTGTTTTGTTCTTTGGTTCACTGTGGTTGCTGATTTATGTTGATTTTGTCCAAAGAGTTGTTAGTGACCCTCTTTAAGGAGTTACTTTTGTAGCTTTATGTTTCGGTCCGACTTCGTCACGTCGGGCCATGTCGAGTTACTTTGTAATCCTCTTTCTTGGACCTTTGTTCAGGTCTCTTTCAGGGATTACCTTTGTAGCTTTATATTTTGGGCCGACTTTGTCATGTCGGCCCCTGTCGAGTTACATGGTAATCCTCTTTCTTGGACCTTGTTTAGGTCTCTTTTAGGGATTACCTTTGTAGCTTTATATTTTGGGCCGACTTTGTCATGTCGGGCCCTGTCAAGTTACTTGGTAATCCTCTTTCTTGGGCCTTGTTCAGGTCTCTTTCAGGGATTACCTTTGTAACTTTATATTTTGGGCCGACTTCGTCATGTCGGGCCCTGTCGAGTTATTCGGTAATCCTCTTTCTTGGACCTTGTTCAGGTCTCTTTCAGGGATTACCTTTGTAACTTTATATTTTGGGCCGACTTTGCCATGTTGGGCCCTGTCGATTTACTTGGTAATTGATGCATGAAAACTTGTCTCTCAACAAATTTTCCCTCAGCAAGTATACCGAATTGTCGTCAAGTAAAACTCACAATAGAGTGAGGTCGAATCCCACAAGGATTGATTGGTCAAGCAACTTTAGTTAGAAGAATATGCTAGTTGAGCTAAACAGAATTTAGATTGAGATGCAGAAATTTAAATGACTGGAAAGTAAATAACAAAAATGAAAGTGCAGAAAGTAAAGAGAATGGGTAAGATCAGAAATGGGGAAATCATTGGGTTTAGGAGATGTTACATTCTCTGAATCAAGTTCATTCTCATCTCTTCCTCAATCAATGCATTCATTGATCTCCTTGGCAATCTTAAGTGATTGGATCCCAATTCCTTGGCAATCCAATCTCTCTAAACTTGAACAATTTCCCAATTCCTTGATTTAATTGCTCATAGGAAGAGATGAAGTGTGGTCACTGATTATACCACATGTCTTTCCAAATCAAAGTGTCAGGAGGATTACATGTCACTATATCCGCCCAAACCCCAATTTGGTCCAACATAAGAAAGCATTTCTAGCGTGATCTCCTCATCCCTTTTCCAAGGCTCAAAAGAGATCCAATTATGGAGAGTTTCTTTTCCAAGACAACTAACCAATTGAATTAAGATCGAAAGCTTTCTAGTAAGATCAAGAGAAAAGAAAGAAGAAGAAGAATGAAAACTATAATTGATACATCAAATTACGACAGAGCTTTCTAACCCAATGAAAGGGGTTTAGTTGTTTATAGCTATAGAAATGAAAAATAGCAGAAAAGAAGAATCCATGCTAAAAGTGCAGAAAAGTAAATCTATAGAGAGTAGTTCCCAAAAGTGCCAAGCCTCCCTATAGTTCAAAACTACTCCTATATATACTACTCCTCTTGATCTTCTAGTGACTTCTTCAAGTCTTGGATGTGGGCTCTGGATCTTGAGTTGAAGCAGTTCTCATCTTTAGTGGGCCCAACTTGCAGAGAAATATGAATTAGGGTTGGGTATTTAGTTAGATTTAACGTTGAGTGCCATTGTGGGTTCGAGAACGTTAGTGGCATTCACTTTTTCCACTAACGTTCCACCCTCATGTATCCACGTTAAATCCAACGTTAGTGGTCTTAACGCGACTACTAACGTTGCCTTTTCAATTTTCGGCCAACGTTATTGGGACTCACTTTTCCCAATAACGTTGGCTTGTACCCATTCGCGAACGTTAGTGGGAATCACTTTTCCCATTAACGTTGCTTGATGCCTTTTGTTCCTACGTTAGAGTTCACGTTAGTGTAGCTAACGTGACTCTTAACATAGGTGTGTTTCACCTTCGAGAGCATTAGTGACACTCACCTTTGTCACTAACGCTCCAAATGCCCAAGTTTTCTACGTTGGAACTCACGTTAACTAAGTTAACGTGGCTCTTAACATAGTAGTGATTCCATCTTCCAACGTTAGTGACAAAAGTGAGTGTCGCTAACGTTGGCTCTTTGATCTCAACTCCACGTTAACTTTCACATTAATGGTCTTAACGTGAAAGTTAACATAGGCAATGCTAGTTGGTCCAACGTTAGTGACAAAAGTGAGTGTCACTAACGTTGGCTTTTGTTTTCCTCTTCCACGTTAGAGTTCACGTTAACTAAGTTAACGTGACTCTTAACGTGGATCATTGCCATGTTTTCCAACGTTAGTGGTGTTCACTTTTACCACTAACGTTGGAGGAAAACGTTATTGGTGTTCACATTTTCTCTTAACGTTGGAGTTCCTTTTTTCTTCTACGTTAACTACCACGTTAACTTAGTTAACGTGGCAAGTAACGTGAGCTTTGGATGGCTTCGCAAGTGTTATTGGTGATCACTTTTCTCATTAACGTTGAAAGCTTTTCACCATTCCACATTAGTGTTCACATTAACTAGGTTAACGTGAATACTAACGTGGTTCTTCCTTGCTTCCTTTGCCCTGAAATCAAGCAATTAAAGTGCATCAAAGCTCTAGCCAAAGTCATGAGATTATGCATCATCAATTTATCATGCAATTCTAGCAAAATACTCATGAGATTATGCAAAGTTCACAAAAGTTGCTTGAATCAAGGTGTAAGTGTAATTTCATCCAAAACTTGCCTTATTCACTAAGAAAATGCATGAAACTACCCTAAAACAGTAAAGAAAAGGTCTGTGAAACTGGCCTAGATGCCCTGGCATCACAACACCAAACTTAAAGCTTGCTTGTCCCTAAGCAAGTACTGAAGCATAAGAAGGATGAAATGAAAGAACAAGAAGATAAAATAGAAGTAGCATTCCTGGTTTTGGGGTTTCATGCATAACAACTTAGGTTTTTTCCCTTTAGGTTTCAAGCCTTTATCAAATCCTTAGTCACTTTCTTGATTGCATC
>NC_029780.3:58878949-58887815 GCF_000817695.3 Arachis duranensis | reverse complement strand
CTAGGTGTTAAGACACCCCTAAGGACTTACTCCCTCGAGTCTCTTTCCCTCATACATACACACCACAGGCACATGGTTTGTTATTTTCCTTTCTTGAGACCTTGGTGTCTAGCACCTCTTTGGGTTACTAAGTGTTCTGTAGCAAAGGTTACTCTTGATAGTGGACTTTCAGTTGATAATCCCGGATTAGTTAATCCAAGTTACCAAGTGATAAGGCACCCCTAAGAGCTTATTCATCCAAGTATATCCCTTGTACATAAACACCACAGACATATGCCTCAATTTTGAAACCCTTGGTGCCTAGCATTGTTTCTTTTCTTATTGTGTTTCTTTCTTTTTCACTTTTATTGCTCTTTCTCTTTTCTTATTGGGATCTTATTGTTTAGTTAGTCTCAAAGGATGTGTTTCAAACAAAGGACTTAGGATAGATAGTTGCTTCCTTTCCTTCTTTGGTGAACCAACTTAGCTTACTAATCAACCTACCACAAACATTCATAATGCACTTCATAAAATAACTCCACTCTTGTTCTTTTCACAACATTTTCTTTTTGATTAACTTAAAGAGACAAGCATACAAGTAAGAAAGGTGAAAGTGAACACTCAAGACATTAAGCTAGCACACTTAACCTAAGCAACGAAACTTAAACGCAGAATTGAAAATCCTAAGCTACCATGGAAGCATGTTCTATTTCATACATGATTTTCCTTATTTAAAGCTTTGAAAAAGGTAAACTAAGAAGGAACTTCACCAGCTTTCACTTATTGGTATGCTCATGTTCTTCTGCTCCCTTGGGATTCTCCTTGATTACTTGAGTCTCCATTCCCCTTGCGCTTCCCCATCAGCTTTTTCCAGAAACCGACATCCTCCATCTTCTTCTTTAATGCTTCCTTTTGCTATTTCACCTTTCCCTCTTCTTGTTCTGTTAAGTTCTTGTGAACTGCCTCATAACTTGGGTTATCGGGGTGCAAGTGATGCATATGCTCAGTCATATAGTTTAACCTTGCCTGAGTGTTGATGCTGAATTCTTCTCGATGCAGTTTCCTTCCTTCATTGAGCACACTGAATTCGTTGAATGCTTTCATCTAAGTCATCTGACGTTGATTGAGTTCCTGGAGGCGTTTATCTTGGCTTTCTTGGCTTTTAGACAATTGAATGATGGCTTGAGTGAGCTGAGAGTAGTGCTCTTGTTGCTGCTCCATTAGCTGTTTCTGCCATTCCCTTTGTTGATTCATCCAATTTGTTAGCATTTCCTCTTGACGATCCATTCTCTGAGATTGAAATTGCAACTGTTGTTCTTGTCCTTCCATGTATATTCTTGATAAATCGTCAATGGCTCCTCAAATGTGACCCAAATTGATGTTGGTTGGGTCATAATACCCGTCTTGATGATGTTCTGTTGGTTGGGTTTCTTCTTGGATAGGTTCTTCCTCTTGTGCTTCTTCTGATGTCCTCTTCCTTAGATGGGGTCTTTTCTGCTGTTGAGCTGGAGTCACATGGGTTATGCGTTGGAGTGTAAGTGATCTCCCAAGACCTACCCAAGTTGGATTGCTGTCTTCAAAGACTACCTTGGCTTTCATGCATAATCTAAGGATGGTGCTGGGGTACCAAAGTCTAGCACCCGAATCTTTCTTCTCGGCTGATTCTTGGATTCCTTCAACTATAATTTCGTGCACATTGATGCTTCTACCCTTTATTAAACAATGTACCATGGTAGCTCGAGCAATATTGACCTTAGAATTGTTTGCGGCTGGAAGGATAGATCGTCTCACAAGCTCAAACCATCCCTTGGCTTCTGGGATGAGGTCTCCTCTCCTGATGAAACGGGGTCTCTTATCTGAATATCTTTCCCAGTCAGATCCCACAATACATATGTCACCTATAATTTCTTCCAGTTCAACATTGTCGGGGCCATTGTTCATTCTTTCTTGGTACCCGAGCTCAACAAATTGTGGTGATTTCAGATAAAGAGTTCTAATTATAGCATTTGGGTTGAAATCTACCTCTGTTCCTCTTACATAGCTTTTGAAGGTGGGGGTTATGGTCTTGTCTTCTCTAACCATATTTGCATAAAATTCCCTAATGAGAGTTGCATTTACCCTTGCTTCTGGGTTAGTGAGCTTTTGCCAACCCCTTTGCTCAATCTTCGCCCGAATTTGTGGATATTTATCTTCATTAAACTAGAATGTTGACTCGGGCAATATCTTTTTGTCCTTTATTCTTTCAAACTCAAGCTCATGGAAGGTTGTTTTGGATCTCTTAGCGTCGAAGGAAGGCTGCTGTATTAGTTCCTTTCCTCTTCGCCTTTTGAAACTTGATGATGCCATGAGTGAGAATTGAATTACGAAGATAGTAAAGGTTAAGGGTTTGAAGATAGAGTTCGGTTGGGTTGAGGCAGAATGTGTCTTGGAGAAATGTGTTTTGAGAGAAGGAAACGAAGTGAGTTGGATGAATATTTGAGAGGAGGCTAGATTGGTGAGGATTATTTATATAGGCTGGTTGTGATAGTTGAATGGTGTAGATCAATGGCACGGCCTTGATAGTGAAGGGTTGGGGTTTGGTGCAAAGTGAGCACAAGGATCATCATATTTATGAACTGATTGCTTCGGTTTCCAAGATGACCCTTTCTCATCCTTTTATGACAACATTTTCCAAGGGGATCTCCTTGAAGACAAGTGTATAACCCCCTTGACTAAAGTGGCCGAACCTTCTTCCATTAGTTGTTCCATCAATCTACTTCAATCCCCTTTTTTTTCATTTCCTATATATGACAAAAGGAATACAAAAAGTTAATTGAAATTTTGGTGGGAAAATTTAAAATATGAATTAGATATCGAAAAAAATTTTTTTTTGATCTTTATGAAGACAAGACAACTAACTCCCTTAATGCTCATATATGCACATTGGTGACACCAAACTTAGTTTGTGATCACATGGTGTTCAAGGATTTACATCAAGTTTCTCAGCCAAATTGACATAATTTCTGTTCATGCCATCTTGATGTACCTTGAACACCAAACTTGTTGTTCACTATATGTTACATATAAGAATTTTGTTAAATGTTTCTCAAAGTTGTTTTGAAATTCATGATCTTACTTTATTACTAACACTAAAGAATTTAAAAGAAGAGATAAGAATCATGGGTTGCCTCCCATGAAGCGCTTTTTTAGCGTCATTAGCTTGACGTTTGGTCCTTGTCAAGGTGGCTGATAGTGCTTGAAGTCTTCTCCTCTTACAGTGAACCTATGTCCATTGGCTTTGTTGATAAGCTCCATATGCTCTAAGGACAAGATTTTGTTGATAGTGTACACAGGAGGTAGCTGAGATGGAATAGTGGGGAGGTGAGGTGGTATATATGGAAAGTATGTAGAGATCACTTCATCACCTGGCGAGAAATTTTCTGTAGGAATTTTCTTATTTCTCCATCCCCTTGGAACTTTCTTCTTTGTACCTCTTGACACTCTCTTGCTTTCTACAGATTCTTTCTCTACGGACTCTTTGTCGCTAGCTTTGCATGACTCTGGTTTGCTCAGCTTCCCTTGAGTTACCTTTGGATGAGGTTCTTCTTGAATACATGGCTTCCCAACCAATGGGTTTTCCAATTGTGTTGTTTGTGCTTCACTACTTGTTTCTTGCATCAGTGCTTCATTCTGCTCATCTCTTGATTCTTTGTTCTCTTGACTTGATTCTTGTGAGAGGTTGAAAACATTGAAAGTGAGCTGCTCATCATGTATTCTCAGCACTAGCTCTCCTCGCTCTACATCTATGAGTGCTCTGGCTATGGCTAGGAATGGTCTTCCCAGAATGATGGGGTAAATAGGATTCTCATCCATTTCCAGAATAACAAAATCTGTGGGAAGATAGTAGCTCCCAACCTTCACGAGCACATTTTCAACCACTCCTATTGCTTGTTTTTGAGTTTTGTCAGCCAATCTGATAATTACATCAGTAGGAGTTAGTTCATTGAGTTGGAGCTTCTTCATGAGGGAGAAAGGCATTAAGTTGATGCTTGCTCCCAAATCACAAAGCCCTTTGTCAATCATTGTTTCTCCTATGGCACAAGGAATGTGGAAACTCCTTGGATCCTTCTTCTTTGTGGGTGGCCCTAGTTGAATGAGAGTACTGCAATCCCTGTTCATCTTTATTGTTTGTCCACCATTCAATGGAATTTTTCTGGCTAGTAGCTCGTTTATGTACTTGATGTAGAAAGGCATTTGCTGGAGAGCTTTAATGAATGGTATATTTACATCAAGAGATGCAAACATATCAATGAACCTTGAATACATTCTCCCTGCTACACCACCTTTAAGCCCATGGGGAAAAAGTGCATATGGGTTCAATACTTCCTTCTTCTTTAGCTCTTCCTTGGATGTAGGTTGGGGTGTATAGCTTCTTTCCTCCTGGCTTTCCTTTTGATTATTTTGGAGGTGTTCTACTCCATTCATACTCCCCTCATCACTTGTGGTTATCATTTTGCATTCTTCCCATCTCACTTTCTTTGTTTCTCCTCTTGGATTCTTCTCTGTATCACTAGGGAATCCATCAATGGGTTTGGGAATTTGTTGAGATAGATACCATACTTGGGACTCCAATCTCTTGATGTTTTCTCCTTGGTTCTTGATATTGGCTTGCACTTCTTCCTTAAACACTTTGTTGTCTTGGACTTCTCTGCATAAGTTTTCAAGTAGAGCCTCAATCTTTGAGAGCCTATCATCTGTTAATGATGGTGGGTTGAGATTAGGTGGTTGAGAAGGTTGGTTAGATGGATGTTGGTAATATCTCTGTGAGGTGTTTTGATGAGTTGCATTGTTGTTAGAGTTGAGGTTATGGCATCTCTGATCTTGCCCTTGGTCTTGTTGGTTTTCCCATCCAAAGTTGGGGTGATTTCTCCATCCAGAGTTGTAAGTTTTGGAGTATGGATCATGGACTTGTCTAGGTGAGTTTTCAACATAGTTGGCTTGTTCCCAATCACCATATTCTCCTATATTTACTCCTTCTTGAGCTGATGATGAGGTGATGGTTGCTGCAACTTGGTTCTCCTCCACCTTCTTGGTAAGGTCTACTAGCTGCTTGGTGATCATCTTGTTTTGAGCTAACAATGCATCCATGTGATTCAGCTCCATTACTCCTCTGGTGTTACTTCTATCGGAGGCATAAAAGTAGTCATTTTCAGCAACTGTTTCAATGACATCTATGGCTTCTTCAAAGATTTTCTTCTTGTTTAGAGAGCCTCCTGATGAATGATCCATAGCCTTCTTTGACTCATAGGAAAGACCTTTATAGAAGATGTGAAGTTGAACCCATTCATTAAACATCTCTGGTGGGCATCTTCTTGTTAGGTCTTTGAATCTCTCCCATGCTTCATAAAGAGTCTCACCATCTTGTTGCCTAAAAGTTTGCACCTCAGCTCTCAGCCTATTGATCCTTTGAGGAGGGTAAAATCTTGCCAAAAACTTGTTCACCACATCCTCCCAATTTGTTAAGCTTTCCTTTGGGAAGGATTCAAGCCATTTGGATGCCTTGTCCCTGAGTGAAAAAGGGAACAAGAGCAACCTATAGACATCTGGATGGACTCCATTGGACTTCACGGTGTCACAAATCCTCAGGAAGGTGGTTAAATGTTGATTGGGGTCTTCTTGAGCACCTCCTCCAAATGAGCAATTATTCTGAACAAGAGTGATGAGTTGGGGTTTTAGTTCGAAATTGTTGGCATGTATGGTGGGCTTCTGAATGCTGCTTGCACAGTTTCCTGGATTAGGATTGATATAGGAGCCTAGAACTCTCCTTTCTTGCCCAGCACGGTTTGCATGGCCTTCTCTAGCATGGTTGTGAGCTTCTTCTTCATGATTGTTCTCCATATTCTCTTCCATGTTAGGTTCAAAATACTCTTCCTCTTCTTCCTCAGCACCAATAATTATTTTCCCTCTTGCTTCCCTTCTTAGTCTCCTAAGGGTCCTTTTAGGTTCTGAATCGAAGGATGTTGAAACTCCTTCTCTTCTCCCTGTCATACAACAGATAGAATTCATAACAGGAGATAAAATGAAAAAACTATTCTTGTTAGAGTAATTGTTAATGTGAGTAATGCAATTTATCAAACAGTTAGTGGGTTAGTGAGCAGAATTGTAATTAACAAAGAAAGAAAGAACGAAAAATTAAAGGGGTGAAGGGGGTGAGGAAGAAATTAAAACAAACTAAAAAAATTGACTGAATCAAATAAACAAAAAGAAAATGCTCAATCTAGTTATCTTCAAACTTAATCATTGTTGATTCAAAATCAATCCCCGGCAGCAGCGCCATAAACTTGATGCATGAAAACTTGTCTCTCAACAAATTTTCCCTCGGCAAGTATACCGAGTTGTCGTCAAGTAAAACTCACAATAGAGTGAGGTCGAATCCCACAAGGATTGATTGGTCAAGCAACTTTAGTTAGAAGAATATGCTAGTTGAGCTAAACAGAATTTAGATTGAGATGCAGAAATTTAAATGATTGGAAAGTAAATAACAGAAATTAAAGTGCAGAATCTTAAAAGGGGATTTGGGGTAATGAGCATGAAATTAAATGGCAGAAAGTAAAGAGAATGGGTAAGATCAGAAATGGGAAAATCATTGGGTTCAGGAGATGTTACATTCTCCGGATCAAGTTCATTCTTATCTCTTCCTCAATCAATGCATTCATTGATCTCCTTGGCAATCTTAAGTGATTGGATCCCAATTCCTTGGCAATCCAATCTCTCTAAGCTTGAACAATTGCCCAATTCCTTGATTTAATTGCTCATGGGAAGAGATGAAGTGTGGTCACTGATTATACCATATGTATTTCCAAATCATAGTGTTGGGAGGATTACATATCACTATATCTGCCTAAACCCCAATTTGGTCCAACATGAGAAAGCATTTCTAGCATGATCTCCTCATCCCTTTTCCAAGGCTCAAAGGAGATCCAATTATGGAGAGTTTCTTTTCCAAGACAACTAACTAATTGAATTAAGATCGAAAGCTTTATAGTAAGATCAAGAGAAAAGAAAGAAGAAGAAAATGAAAACTATAATTGATCCATCAAATTACAATAGAGCTCCCTAACCCAATCAAAGGGGTTTAGTTGTTCATAGCTGTAGAAATGAAAAATGGCAGAAAAGAAGAATCCATGCTAAAAGTTCAGAAAAGTAAATCTATAGAGAGTAGTTCCCAAAAGTGCCAAGCCTCCCTATAGTTCAAAACTACTCCTATATATACTACTCCTCTTGATCTTCTAGTGAGTTGTTCAAGTCTTGGATGTGGGCTCTAGATCTTGAGTTGAAGTAGTTCTCATCTTTAGTGGGCCCAACTTGCAGAGAAATATGAATTAGGCTTGGGTATTTAGTAAGATTTAACGTTGAGTGCCATTGTGGGTTCGAGAACGTTAGTGGCATTCACTTTTTCCACTAATGTTCCACCCTCATGTATCCACGTTAAATCCAAAGTTAGTGGTCTTAACGTGACCACTAATGTTGCCTTTTCAATTTTGGCCAACGTTATTGGGACTCACTTTTCCCAATAATGTTGGCTTGTACCCCTTCGCGAACGTTAGTGGGAATCACTTTTCCCATTAACGTTGCCTGATGCCTTTTGTTCCTACGTTAGAGTTCACGTTAGTGTAGCTAACGTGACTCTTAACGTAGGTGTGTTTCACCTTCGAGAGCTTTAGTGACACTCACCTTTGTCACTAACGCTCCAAATGCCCAAGTTTTCTACGTTGGAACTCACGTTAACTAAGTTAACATGGCTCTTAACGTAGTAGTGATGCCA
Organism: Arachis duranensis; assembly: GCF_000817695.3. Lineage (NCBI taxonomy): Eukaryota > Viridiplantae > Streptophyta > Magnoliopsida > Fabales > Fabaceae > Arachis > Arachis duranensis. The sequence goes on along the minus strand of NC_029780.3, from coordinate 58,880,032 downwards.
TCTTCCAACGTTAGTGACAAAAGTGAGTGTCACTAATGTTGGCTCTTTGTTCTCAACTCCACGTTAACTTTCACGTTAATGATCTTAACGTGAAAGTTAACGTAGGCAATGCTAGTTGGTCCAACGTTAGTGACAAAAGTCAGTGTCACTAACATTGGCTTTTATTTTCCTCTTCCACGTTAGAGTTCACGTTAACTAAGTTAACGTGACTCTTAACGTGGATCATTGCCAAGTTTTCCAACATTAGTGGTGTTCACTTTTACCACTAATGTTGGAGGAAAACGTTATTGGTGTTCACGTTTTCTCTTAATGTTGAAGTTCCCTTTTTCTTCTACGTTAATTACCACATTAACTTAGTAAACGTGGCAAGTAACGTGAGCTTTGGATGGCTTCGCAGGCGTTATTGGTGATCACTTTTCTCATTAACGCTGCAAGCTTTTCACCATTCCACGTTAGTGTTCACGTTAACTAGGTTAACGTGAATACTAACGTGGTTCTTCCTTGCTTCCTTTGCCCTGAAATCAAGCAATTAAAGTGCATCAAAGCTCTAGCCAAAGTCAGGAGATTATGCATCATCAATTTATCATGCAATTCTTGCAAAATACTCATGAAATTATGCAAAGTTCACAAAAGTTGCTTGAATCAAGGTGTAAGTGTAATTTCATCCAAAATTGCCTTATTCACTAAGAAAATTCATGAAACTACCCTACAACAGTAAAGAAAAGGTTAGTGAAACTGGCTGATGAGCGGATAATTTGTACGCTTTTTGGCATTGTTTTTAGTATGTTTTTAGTATGATCTAGTTAGTTTTTAGTATATTTTTATTAGTTTTTAGTTAAAAATCACTTTTCTGGACTTTACTATGAGTTTGTGTGTTTTTTTGTGATTTTAGGTATTTTCTGGCTGAAATTGAGGGACCTGAGCAAAAATCTGATTCAGAGACTAAAAAGGACTGCAGATGCTGTTGGATTCTGACCTCCCTGCACTCGAAGTGGATTTTCTGGAGCTACAGAAACCCAATTGGCGCGCTCTCAACGGCGTTGGAAAGTAGACATCCTGGGCTTTCCAGCAATATATGATAGT
>NC_029780.3:58877308-58877468 GCF_000817695.3 Arachis duranensis | reverse complement strand
GTTCAAAACGCCCAGTGAAGAAGGACAGACTGGCGTTTAAACGCCAGCCAAGGTGCCTGGTTGGGCGTTTAACGCCCAAAAGGGTAGAGTTTTGGGCGTTAAACGCCAGAATGTGCACCATTCTGGGAGTTTAACGCCAGGATGGCACAAGAGGGAAGAT
>NC_029780.3:58870543-58871942 GCF_000817695.3 Arachis duranensis | reverse complement strand
AGGATGGAGCAAACAAGAGACCCCTCTCATCATCAAATCCCTGAGATGCCTCAAGGGATGCACTTTCCTCCACAAAACTATTGGGAGCAACTAAACACCTCCCTAGGAGAATTGAGTTCCAACATGGGACAACTAAGGGTGGAGCACCAAGAACACTCTGTTCTCCTCCATGAAATTAGAGAAGATCAAAGAATCATAAGAGAGAAGCAACAAAGACAAGGAAGAGACATTGAGGAGCTCAAGCACTCCATAAGATCTTCAAGAGGAAGAACAAGCCGCCATCACTAAGGTGGACCCGTTCTTTAATTTCCTTGTTCTTTATTTTCTTGTTTTTCGAATTTTAGTGCTTATGTTTGTCTATGTTTGTGTCTTGTGATCATTAGTGTCTTAGTGTCTATGTCTTAAAGTTATGAATGTCCTATGAATCCATCACCTCTCTTAAACAAAAACGTGCTTAATTGAAAAAGAAAAAGAATTGCATGAATTTTGAATTTTATAACAGTTTAATTATCTTGATGTGGTGGCAATACTCTTGTTTTCTGAATGTATGCTTAAACAGTGCATATGTCTTTTGAATTTATGGTTCATGAATGTTGGCTCTTGAAAGAATAATGAAAAAGGAGACATGTTACTGAGGATCTGAAAAAAAAATTCGAAAAAGAGAAAAAGAAAAAGAAAGAAAAAAAAGAAAAAGAAAGAAATAAAGTTGTGATCCAAGGCAAAAAGAGTGAGCTTAAGAACCCTGAACACCTCTAATTGGGGACTCTAGCAAAGCTGAGTCGCTTTTTGGCATTGTTTTTAGTATGTTTTTAGTATGATCTAGTTAGTTTTTAGTATATTTTTATTAGTTTTTAGTTTAAAATCACTTTTCTGGACTTTACTATGAGTTTGTGTGTTTTTCTGTGATTTCAGGTATTTTCTGGCTGAAATTAAGGAACCTGAGCAAAAATCTGATTCAGAGACTAAAAAGGAGTGCAGATGCTGTTGGATTCTGACCTCCCTGCACTCGAAGTGGATTTTCTGGAGCTACAGAAGCCCAATTGGCTCGCTCTCAACGGCGTTGGAAAGTAGACATCCTGGGCTTTCCAGAAATATATGATAGTCCATACTTTGCCCGAGATTTGATGGCCCAAACCGGCGTTCAAAGTCACCCTCAGTATTCCTAGTGTTAAACGCCGGAACTGGCACCAAAGTGGGAGTTAAACGCCCAAACTGGCACAAAAGCTGGCGTTTAACTCCAAGAAGAGTCTCTACACGAAAATGCTTCAATTCTCAGCCCAAGCACACACCAAGTGGGCCCGGAAGAGGATTTTTATGTCATTTACTCATCTCTGTAAACCCTAGACTACTAGTTCTCTATATATAGGACCTTTTACTATTGTATTTTAATCTTTGGATC
>NC_029780.3:58865044-58870230 GCF_000817695.3 Arachis duranensis | reverse complement strand
GAATATCTCTTGGATTCCTGATACACGATGCATGGTTGATCGCCTGACAACCGAGTGCTCGCCTGACAACCGAGCCAGCCATTCCGTGAGATCAGAGTCTTCGTGGTATAGGCTGGAACTGATGGCGGCATTCAAGAGAATCTGGAAGGTCTAACCTTATCTGTGGTATTCTGAGTAGGATTCAATGATTGAATGACTGTGACGAGCTTCAAACTCCTGAAGGCGGCGCGTTAGTGATAGACGCAAAAGAATCACTGGATTCTATTCCGGCCTGATTGAGAACCGACAGATGGATAGCCGTGTTGTGACAGGGTGCGTTGAACATTTCCACTGGGAGGATGGGAGGTAGCCACTGACAACGGTGAAACCCTTGCATAAGCTTGCCATGGAAAGGAGTAAGAAGGATTGGGTGAAGACAGTAGGAAAGCAGAGAGACGGAAGGGACAAGCATCTTCATACGCTTATCTGAAATTCCTACCAATGAATTACATAAGTATCTCTATCTTTATCTTTAGGTTTTATTCGTATATCATCATTCATATCCATTTGAGTCTGCCTGACTAAGATTTACAAGGTGACCATAGCTTGCTTCATACCAACAATCTCTGTGGGATCGACCCTTACTCGCGTAAGGTTTATTACTTGGACGACCCAGTACACTTGCTGGTTAGTTGTGCGAAGTTGTGTTTATGCCATGGTATTGAACACCAAGTTTTTGGATTCATCACCGGGGATTATTTGTGTTGTGAAAAGTATTGATCACAATTTCGTGCACCACTGGCCTAGATGCCATAGCATCAGTAATCCTCTTTCTTAGACCTTGTTCAGGTCTCTTTCAGGGATTACTGTTGTAACTTGTTCATGGGAGTCCGACTTCATCATGTCGGGCTCTTCTAAGTTATAGTAATCCTCTTTTATAGGGCTGGTCAGACCTCTTTCCAAGGCTTTACTTATAACTTCGGTTATTGTGGCTGGTCCGACTTCTTTATGCCGGCCAGTCTTTAAGTTATTTTATAACAATCCATTTTATTAGGACCTCGTCATGTCCTTTCTATAGATCACTTTCTATAACTTATTGCATTATTCTGTTTTCATCTTTGCCGATTTTGTAGAGATTGGGTTTTAACCTTCGTTTGGTCAAATTTTTAATGATCTTGGTTTTTATCTTTGGTATTTGTCGCGATCGCGCAGTGAATTTGATTTTCACTTTCTGTCAATCTGTAGCTTTATAATCGGACAATGAATGTTTTAGAGTAATGCGGCTTGAGCGTTTGTAGAAGATCTAAACAAATTTTATTAAAAGAAAATGCAAATATATACATGCGGGGGGTTAATTCCCTAAGTCAGGTGATTTGTAGGTCTTGGCTTGGCTCCTCGTTAAAAAACCTTTTCAGGAAAAAGAGTGCGCCTTGTCCAAGATCCTTTATCATCCCTAACTACAGTACCTTCTTAGGTTGCAGGCGTGCCATGACCTAGGGAGCTCTCACCCGTCGAGTTCGGAAAACCTGTAGTAGCCTTTTTCCAGTACTTCTATGACTCGGTAGGGTCCTTTCCAGTTTGCTGCCAGCTTTCCTTCTCCAGGTCGAGTTGTTCTGATGTCGTTTGGATTAGAATGAGGTCGTCATCAGCAAAGGCCCGCTGTATTAACTTTTGATTGTATCTGGAAGCCATTCGTCATTTTAATGCCTCTTCCCTTATCCGAGCTCTTTCTTGGACTTCCGGAAGTAGGTCGAGCTCTTCCCTTTGAAGTTGGGAGTTGGCTTCTTCGCTATAGTGGATCACTCTAGGCGACCTTTCTTCAACCTTTACTGGGATCATTGCCTCCATTCCATATGCTAATTGGAATGGTGATTCCTTTGTGGTGGAATGTGGCATTGTTCGGTAAGGCCATAAGACCTGTGGGAGCTCCTCGGCCCAGGCTCCCTTTGCATCCTGTAATCTTAGCTTTAGTCAAGCCTGTATGACTTTGTTGGTAGCTTCAGCTTGTCCATTGGCTTGGGGGTGTTCAACAGAGGTGAATTGTTGTCTTATATTCAAGTCGGCCGCTAGCTTTCTGAAGCCTGCATCTGTGAACTAAGTACCATTGTCTGTGGTGATGGAGTATGGAACCCCAAACCTTGTGACAATGTTTCTATATAGGAATTTTTTACTTCTTTGAGCAGTGGCGTTGGCTAGGGGTTCTGCGTCAATCCACTTTGTGAAGTAGTCTATTCCCACTATGAGGAATTTGACTTGTCCTGATCCTTGAGGAAAGGGTCCGAGAAGATCGAGTCCCCATTTTGCGAATGGCCAAGGTGAGGTCACGCTGGTGAGTTCCTCTGGTGGGGCGATGTGAAAGTTGGCATGTTTCTGACATGATGAACATGTCTTTACAAATTCTATGGCTTCTTTTTGTAGAGTTGGCTAATAAAATCCTGACCGAAGTACTTTTTTGGTGAGTGCATGCGCTCCGAGGTGATTGCAACAAATGCCGCTGTGTACCTCTTCTAGGACTTCCTTTGTGTTGGAAGTCGGCACGCATTTTAGCAGTGGTATTAAAATCCCTCTTTTGTATAGAGTATTATTTATGATAGTATAATATTGTGCCTCCCGTCTCAACCTATTTTCCAACTTTTCCTCTGTGGGGAGTGCTTCTATTTTAAGGTAGTTAATTCTGGGAGTCATCCATTCTTGATCGCGACCTGTTATGGCCATGACTTTTTCTTCTTCTGAGATTGATGGATTCTGTATAATTTCTTGGATGAAGCTTCTATTGTTGCCCCCTGGTTTGGTGCTGGCTAGTTTTGAGAGTGCGTCGGCTCGGGCTTTCTGTTCTCGGGGTATATGACGGACCTCATATTCTCCGAATTGTCTGAGCTGTTCTCTGGCTTTGTCCAAGTACTTTTTCATAATGCGGTCTTTGGCTTGGTAGCTTCCTACTATTTGTGAAGTAACCACCTGTGAGTCGCTGAAGATGATAAGCTTTTGAGCTCCAACCTCCCTAGCCAGCTTCAAACCAGCTAGTAGTACCTCATATTCTGCTTGATTGTTTGAGGCAGTGAACCCAAATTTGAGGGAGACTTCAATTTGGGTTCCCTGATCGCTTTTAATTATCACACCTGCACCGCTTCCAGTTTTATTTCAGGAACCGTCCACGTAGAGATTCCATTTTATGGGGATTTCCGGTGTGTCCGTGAATTCCGCAATAAAGTCGGCCAGGTATTATGATTTTATGGCCGTCAATGCTTCGTATTGAAGATCAAATTCAGATAACTCGACTGCCCATTATAAGATTCTCCTCGCCAGGTTTGTTTTCTGTAAGATCCCTTTTATGGGCTGGTTGGTCCGAACTTTAATGGTGTGGGCCTGGAAGTATAGGCGAAGTCATCATGATGTTAGTATGAGAGCGTAAGCAAAATTTTTTATTTTCTGGTAGTTCAGCTCGGATCCTTGTAATGCTTTGCTGATGAAGTATACAGGCTGTTGCCCGCCGTCGTCTTCTCGGACTAGTGCTGAGGCTACCGCCCGACTTCCGACCGCGAGGTACACTATGAGTGACTCTCCTTCCTGTGGTCGAGTTAGTATAGGTGGCTGTCCGAGGAATCTTTTGAAGTCTTGGAAGGCTTGCTCGCACTCTACTGTCTATTCGAACCCCTTTCCCTTCCTTAGAGTGGTGTAGAAGGGGAGAGATCTTATTTCTGATTCGGCCAGGAATCTGGAAAAGGCTGCCAACCTCCCGTTGAGTTATTGTACCTCTTTGACACAAGTCGGACTTTTCATGTCAAGTATGGCCCGACATTTATCCGGGTTTGCCTTGATTTCTCTCTGTGTGATCATAAAACCCAAGAATTTACCGGCTTCTACTGCGAAGGTGCATTTTGCAGGATTGAGTCGCATACCATGCCGTCTTATAGTGTCGAATACTTGGGTCAGATCGGATAATAACATCTGTTCATTTCGTGTCTTTACTAGCATGTCGTCTACGTAGGCTTCCATGATTTTTCCGATGTGATCCGAAAAAAACTTTATTCATTAAACTTTGATAAGTGGCTCCCACATTTGTAAGACCGAAGGGCATGACAATGTAGCAGTAGTTTGCCTTTGGGGTTAAGAATGAGGTTTTTTCTTGGTCGGGTGGGTACATTGGGATTTGGTTGTATCCCAAGTATGCGTTCATAAAGGAGAGGTATTTATACCCGAAGGCAGCATCGACCAGTGCGTCGATGCTTAGAAGTGGATAAGGATATTTTGGGCAGGCTTTGTTGAGATCAGTGTAGTCAGTTGATGAGCGGATAATTTATACGCTTTTTGGCATTGTTTTTAGATAGTTTTTAGTATAATCTAGCTACTTTTAGGGATGTTTTCATTAGTTTTTATGCTAAATTCACATTTTTGGACTTTACTATGAGTTTTTGTGTTTTTCTGTGATTTCAGGTAATTTCTGGCTGAAATTGAGGGACCTGAGCAAAACTCTTATAAAGAGGCTAACAAAGGACTGCTGGTGCTGTTGGAATCTAACCTCCCTACACTCAAAATGGATTTTCTAGAGCTACAGAACTCCAAATGCTGTTGGAAAGTAGACATCCAGAGCTTTCCAACAATATATAATAGTCCATACTTTATTCGTGATTAGACGACGTAAACTGGCGCTCAACGCCAGTTCCATACTGCATTCTGGAGTCAAACGCCAGAAACACGTCACGTACCAGAGTTGAACGCCAAACACACGTTACAACTTGATGTTCAACTCCAAAAGAAGCCTCATCTCATGTAAAGTTCAAGCTCAGCCCAAGCACACACCAAGTGGGCTCCAGAAGTGGATTTCTGCATCAATTACTTACTTCTGTAAACCCTAGTAGCTAGTCTAGTATAAATAAAACATTTTACTATTGTATTAGACATCTTTGGATTATTTTTGGATTACCTTATGATCCTTTGATCACGTTCATGGGGGCTGGCCATTCGGCCATGCCTGGACCTTCATCACTTATGTATTTTCAACGGTGGAGTTTCTACACACCATAGATTAAGGGTGTGGAGCTCTGCTGTACCTCAAGTTTTAATGCAATTACTACTATTTTCTATTCAATTCAGCTATTCCTATTCTAAGATATTCGTTGCACTTCAACATGATGAATGTGATGATCCGTGACACTCATCATCATTCTCACCTATGAACGCGTGACTGACAACCACTTCCGTTCTAC
>NC_029780.3:58863800-58864249 GCF_000817695.3 Arachis duranensis | reverse complement strand
ATATCTCTTGGATTCCTGGTACACGATGCATGGTTGATCGCCTGACAACCGAGTGCTCGCCTGACAACCGAGCCAGCCATTCCGTGAGATCAGAGTCTTCGTGGTATAGGCTGGAACTGATGGCGGCATTCAAGAGAATATGGAAGGTCTAACCTTGTCTGTGGTATTCTGAGTAGGATTCAATGATTGAATGACTGTGACGAGCTTCAAACTCCTGAAGGCGGGGCGCTAGTGATAGATGCAAAAGAATCACTGAATTCTATTCCGGCCTGATTGAGAACCGACAGATGGATAGTCGTGCCGTGACAGGGTGCGTTGAACATTTCCACTGAGAGGATGGGAGGTAGCCACTGACAACGGTGAAACCCTTGCATAAGCTTGCCATGGAAAGGAGTAAGAAGGATTGGATGAAGACAGTAGGAAAGCAGAGAGAGACGGAAGGGACAAGT
>NC_029780.3:58859610-58863578 GCF_000817695.3 Arachis duranensis | reverse complement strand
AGGTTTATTACTTGGACGACCCAGTACACTTGCTGGTTAGTTGTGCGAAGTTGTAGTGATCACAATTTCGTGCACCAATAAGCTAGATTGATGGCGGCATTTAGGAGAATCCGGAAAGTCTAAACCTTGTCTGTGGTATTTCGAGTAGGATTCAGGGATTAAATGACTGTGACGAGCTTCAAACTCGCGATTGTTGGGCGTGATGACAAACGCAAAAGAATTGAGGGATTCTATTCCAACATGATCGAGAATCGACAGATGATTAGCCGTGCCATGACAGAGCATTTGGACCTTTTTCACTGAGAGTATGGGATGTAGCCATTGACAACGGTGATGCCCTACATACAGCTTGCCAGGGAAAGAAATAAGAAGGATTGAAGGAAGGCAGTGATGACAGGTCATCATATACCCATTTTTCAAGCTAATTTCACTTGTTTTATTAGTCTTTATGCACTTTCTTGCATCCTAAGTAAGTGATTTGGAATGAAAATGCATAACTTCTTTAAATCAAGCAACTACCATTAAATTGATGCTAAATCATGAGGTTTGAGCAAGAATTAATTGATTTTCGATGAATTATAAACCTTATGAGTTTAGAGATACTTTGAGTGGTTGTTTTGGTTTCTTGTAAGTGAAGAAGGGAAGAAAAGAAGAAAAACGTGGCTTAAGAAGTGTGGCCAAGAGATAAGAAGTGTGGCGCATGGAAGGGAGGAAGCTACACTGCCCTCCAGGAGAGCACACTGCCCTCCAGGAGAGCAACATAATGAGCCAAACTTTGAAAAGCAACACTGCCCTACCCACAACAAGGGCGGAGCACAATTTGATGCCAAGGACCAAAGGACGCAAAAACTCTGCCCTGCCCTCCTCAAGAGCAATATCGGGCTTCATCCAAGGATAATTCAAAGGAAATTGCTTCCTAGTGCTTCCTCTGGGTTTCGTACCCAAGGACAAAGAGGAAAGGAGTAGCGCTCAAGCACAATGAAAACAAGCAAAAATTGGCTTGCTTTCAATCTCCCAGGATCGAACACGGCACCATGAGGAAGCAAGGAACTAAGCATTACTTTGGTGCCAAGAAAACCAAAGAAAAAGAAGCAGCGTGTGCCTCCACCAAGTTTCGAACTTGGAACCTCACCTTTTGGCAACATTGCCCTGCCCTCCGCAAGGGCAGGGCAGCATTTTGTGGTGCATGGCCAGCGCACAACACTGACGCGCACCAAGGGAGTCTCGGCCAGCAAGCACGCACGCACAGGCAGCTTGGCGCACCATGAAAACTCTGCCCTGCCCTCCATAAGGGCAGGGCAGCATCCTGCAGCATCTTGAACGCACCAAGCACACACGCAACAAGGGCCGCACGCACCATTTCCTGCTCTGCCCTCCACAAGGGCAGGGCAGCCTCCTGGAAGCTACTTTCTCATGGGCTAAAAATTGGATAAAAAATCCAATTTAATTCATTTCTTCACCAAATCAAAAGCCCATCCAAATACAAAAATCCAAGAATAGAAAGTGTATAAATAGGAGATAGTTTGATGTAATTAGGACCCTCTTTTTACTTTGGACTTTTGAACCTTTCTTTTGATTTTGAATTTTTACATTTTGAAACTTCATTTTCTCTGAGAGCTTTGAACTGAGATTTGAGAGAATTGGGAAGGAGAATTGATCTCTCTTCTTCCTCGTTCTTGCTTGAGCATTTTTACTTTTCTTGTTTGAGTCTTGGGTGTGAAGAATTGAGGAATTTCTGTCTCAATCTCCATTTAAGATCTCTTTGATTTCTCTACTGCATAATTGAGTTGAATCCCAATTCCTTTACTACTTCTTCTTTAATTTCTTGTTAATTGCTTTGTGAGTTTGGATCTGGGAAGGCAATTGAGATCTAGACTTTGCTATCTAGTCTTTGGAGTCCTGAGATCCCATTTCCCTGTTGGTTCTTCTGTGAACCCCTGCTGTAATTTAATTTCCCTCATCCCTTGCTTTGATAATTGTTGCAATTTAATTTCCCTTGCTTTAATTCTGAAATCCCAGTCCTCAAATCCCTTTTCCATTCAAGCAATTTATATTTCTTGCACTTTAAGTTACTACAATTTACATTTCTTGCACTTTAAGTTTCAGTCATTTAATTTCTTGTTCTTTAAGATTCAGCTCTTTTACTTTCAGTACTTTTTAATTTTTGCAATTCACCCCTCTCCCTTTACATTTTCTGCTATTTACTTACTGTTGGATACAAAATCACTCAACCAATATTTGATTCGCTTGACTAAATCAACCACCGAACTAAAATTGCTCAATCCTTCAATCCCTGTGGGATCGACCTCACTCCCGTGAGTTTTAATACTTGATGCGACCCGGTACACTTGCCGGTGAGTTTTGTGTTGGATCGTTTTCCACACATCATGTTTTTGGCGCCGTTGTCGGGGATTGAATTAGATTGACAATGATTAAGTAAGGTGGTGGTCTAGATTAAGCATTTTTTTCTTTTTAACTAAGCACATTAACTGTTTGACACATTGTGTCACCTACCCCTCTAACCACATTCTAGCATTAGAATATCCATGTTTCATTTGGTTTGTTTGTGATTCTTGCAAGTCATGGAGGCTGAGGTGCGTGAAGAGGTAGTAAGCAACAATACCCAGCCTGCAAGAAGGGTGTTGGCCTCTTACACTATCCCCAATGCAAGAAACTGTGGGAGTAGCATACTCACTCCCAACGTTCATGTAAATAATTTTGAGTTGAAGCCTCAACTTATCACTCTAGTGCAGAACAATTGCTCCTATGGAGGAAGTCTACTTGAAGATCCAAACCAACACTTATCCATCTTCCTCAGGATTTGTGAAACTGTCAAAACAGGTGGTGTGCATCCAGACATCTACAAGCTACTGTTGTTTCCATTCTCTCTGAAGGATAAGGCCACTCAATGGCTAAAGACATTTCCCAAAGAAAGCATCAATAATTGGGAAGACTTAGTGAGCAAATTTCTAGCCAAGTTCTACCCTCCCCAAAGGATTATTAGACTCAAAATAGAAGTCCAAATATTCACTCAAATGGATGGAGAGTCATTGTATGATGCATGGGAAATATACAAAGCTTTACTCAGGAAGTGTCCACCAGAAATGTTCAATGAATGGGATAATCTTCAAAACTTCTATGAAGGGTTGACCCAGAAAGCTCAGGAAGCATTAGATCATTCAGCAGGAGGCTCATTGCAGCTAATGAAGACAGCAGAAGAAGCCCAAAACCTCATAGAGATGGTGGCAAACAATTAATATTTCTTTGCTCATCAAAGACAACGCCAACTAGCCCAGAGAAGGGATGTGCTGGAGCTTGAAGGTATTGACGTTCTCTTGGCACAAAACAAACAGATGCATCAACAGCTTCAGCAACAAATAGAAATGATGACCAGGAAAATTGATGGACTGCAAGGTGTTGCAGTAAACACACAATGCCAATCTCAAACCTCACATGGGTGGAATCAATCTGAAGAAAGTTTTGGGACATTCAATTTTGAGCAACAAAGCCCTGAGCAGGTACAATGCATGAACAATACTTCAAGTTCATTTCAACACAATTTTCATGGTAATGCACACAAGACACCCTGGAAGACTCATTCTAATTCAAGGTGGGGTGAGCACCAGAACCAAGGACAAAGTGACTTCAACTATAACAGCATTAGCAACACAAACAACCAAAACCATTCATCCAATAATACTAACCAATTCAAAAACCCACAAAACACATACCACCAATCCCATAACAACTCACAAAACCACCAGAATAACTTTTCCACATCCACATCCCACCCACAAAGTACCCCCACAATTAATTCAAACAACTTCCAACAACAACCATCTCATTTCACACAACCACAACCAAATTCAGACTCTCAAAGAATCTCAAGTCTAGAGAAAATGATGGAGAAACTCATGAAAAATCAAGAGATGGCAAGACAAGATCAGGAAGCTGCAAGGAAAGATCAG
>NC_029780.3:58845084-58858638 GCF_000817695.3 Arachis duranensis | reverse complement strand
CTGAGGCACTATGATTTTCAGCCTCCATGAAGTAAAAATGAAAGATGTCAAGCTAGTGACAATAAAGAAGCGCTTGTTGGGAGGCAACCCAACCTGAGGTAGTTTTCTTTTCATAGCTTTTTCAATAAAAATGTTGAATAATTGGTATGCATTACAAGGAGCTAAGTTTGGTGTTGCACACCAAAACAATTTAAGGGAAAGATTCTAAGTTTGGTGTTCCACCAAAAATCTCATTTAAAAACACATTCTCACCTCTTGCATAATGCTAGCTCTAAGCAATCAAACAAATTATCCAACTATTTAACTGCTTTCTAGCTTTAATTCCATAACCTTTAGCAAGGACACAAGGTTTCACATATGGTTAACTTGTTGCATCAGAGGCAGTGGTAAGCAATTAAGTTTGGTGTCTTCAACACCTCAATAAATCCAAGAGCCACACTCAGTTTATGCATACTAACCATGCAATTAAGGGCTTGAGAAGCAAGCAACTTTGAGAATTATGCAGGACATGAGTCAACAATTGAAGATATTATGCATCTTGACTCAAAGAAAACACAACAAAAGGAAGAATCAAAGGGCTGCAACTTCAAAGGTTGTATCTAAACTTAATCCTTGCTGCTGTAAATTGTTTTGAACATGGGAACCATTATATATCCTGCTAAAGTGTTTATCTAGTTACAAGTGAAGTTGCTTGATTAAGAATGCTAATCTACATGAAGCTTGTCATTCATCACCTAGCTGAATTTTGTTTTGTTTCCCATATGCTTGAATAAAAGAGAACTGTTTGAATTAGAAAGAAAATATCCAATGTTGCATAAGTTAGAATGGAAGTTAATGGAGGTGTATGTGTTTGATTAAATGCATAACTCATGAAATAATTGTTGTATAATGTCATTTTCATTGAAGTGTGAGCTAGCTTGCTGTCATAAAGATTCCTATCAATAAAGAAAAATCCCTTGAGAGCAAAAAGAAAAATAAAACAGAAAGAAAAGGAAATAGAAAAAGCCAATGTGGCAAGAAAAACAAAGAATAAAGGCTGGACACCAATAGCTTGGACCCTAGGACACATGCTTGTGGTGTTCTTGTACTAGGATATGCTTGGACAAGTAAATTCTGAGGGGTATTTCAAAACCCGGTCACTTAGATCAACTGATTTGGGATGGCCAATTGAAAGTCCACAATAAAGAGCAACTTAGATATAGAACATTTAGTTATCCAAAGAGATGCTGGGCATCAATGATCCTAGGAAGAAATAGTGAGCCATGTGTCTGTGGTGGAAAGATGTTGAGTAAAAATAAAGCCAAAGGCTACTACTGCAACATTAGACACCAAGCCTTCAAAGAATAATAAGCTTGTTAAGCATCATAAGAAAAGAAAAGTTAGCAAGGGAGCAATTAAAGAGTAAACCTTATAACAGCAAGTTTAGTAAGCCTTTGAGGAAAAATGTATATTATGTAACAGCAAACAATAACTTGGGTTGTCATTATCTGCATAAAAACTCCATAAATCAAGTTCTGCTATATGCCTAATAAGGATATAATTGCTCTTCTTGTTCATTTCATTTTCTCCTAGTTTTGATGCTTGCTTGGGGACAAGCAAGAATTAAGTTTGGTGTTGTGATGACAGGTCATCATATACCCATTTTTCAAGCTAATTTCACTTGTTTTATTAGTCTTTATGCACTTTCTTGCATCCTAAGTAAGTGATTTGGAATGAAAATGCATAACTTCTTTAAATCAAGCAACTACCATTAAATTGATGCTAAATCATGAGGTTTGAGCAAGAATTAATTGATTTTCAATGAATTATAAACCTTATGAGTTTAGAGATACTTTGAGTGGTTGTTTTGGTTTCTTGTAGGTGAAGAAGGGAAGAAAAAAAGAAAAACGTGGCTTAAGAAGTGTGGCCAAGAGATAAGAAGTGTGGCGCATGGAAGGGAGGAAGCTACACTGCCCTCTAGGAGAGCACACTGCCCTCCAGGAGAGCAACATAATGAGCCAAACTTTGAAAAGCAACACTGCCCTGCCCACAACAAGGGTGGAACACAATTTGATGCCAAGGACCAAAGGAAGCAAAAACTCTGCCCTGCCCTCCTCAAGAGCAATATCGGGCTTCATCCAAGGATAATTCAAAGGAAATTGCTTCCTAGTGCTTCCTCTGGGTTTCGAACCCAAGGACAAAGAGGAAAGGAGTAGCGCTCAAGCACAATGAAAACAAGCAAAAATTGGCTTGCTTTCAATCTCCCAGGATCGAACACGGCACCATGAGGAAGCAAGGAACTAAGCATTACTTTGGTGCCAAGAAAACCAAAGAAAAAGAAGCAGCGTGTGCCTCCACCAAGTTTCGAACTTGGAACCTCACCTTTTGGCAACATTGCCCTGCCCTCCGCAAGGGCAGGGCAGCATTTTGTGGTGCATGGCCAGCGCACAACACTGACGCGCACCAAGGAATCTCGGCCAGCAAGCACGCACGCACAGGCAGCTTGGCGCACCATGAAAACTCTGCCCTGCCCTCCACAAGGGCAGGGCAACATCCTGCAGCATCTTGAACGCACCAAGCACGCATGCAATGAGGGCCGCACGCACCATTTCCTGCTCTGCCCTCCACAAGGGCAGGGCAGCCTCCTGGAAGCTACTTTCTCATGGGCTAAAAATTGGATAAAAAATCCAATTTAATTCATTTCTTCACCAAATCAAAAGCCCATCCAAATACCAAAATCCAAGAATAAAAAGTGTATAAATAGGAGATAGTTTGATGTAATTAGGACCCTCTTTTTACTTTGGACTTTTGAACCTTTCTTTTGATTTTGAATTTTTACATTTTGAAACTTCATTTTCTCTGAGAGCTTTGAACTGAGATTTGAGAGAATTGGGAAGGAGAATTTATCTCTCTTCTTCCTCGTTCTTGCTTGAGCATTTTTACTTTTCTTGTTTGAATCTTGAATGTGAAGAATTGAGGAATTTCTGTCTCAATCTCCATTTAAGATCTCTTTGATTTCTCTACTGCATAATTGAGTTGAATCCCAATTCCTTTACTGCTTCTTCTTTAATTTTTTGTTAATTGCTTTGTGAGTTTGGATCTGGGAAGGCAATTGAGATCTAGACTTTGCTATCTAGTCTCTGGAGTCCTGAGATCCCATTTCCCTTTTGGTTCTTCTGTGAACCCCTGCTGTAATTTAATTTCCCTTTCTGTTTGAGATCTAACAGAATTCAAATCATCCCTTGCTTTGATAATTGTTGCAATTTAATTTCCCTTGCTTTAATTCTGAAATCCCAGTCCTCAAATCCCTTTTCCATTCAAGCAATTTATATTTCTTGCACTTTAAGTTACTGCAATTTACATTTCTTGCACTTTAAGTTTCAGTCATTTAATTTCTTGTTCTTTAAGATTCAGCTCTTTTACTTTCAGTTCTTTTTAATTTCTACAATTCACCCCTCTCCCTTTACATTTTCTGCTATTTACTTACTGTTGGATACAAAATCACTCAACTAATATTTGATTCGCTTGACTAAATCAACCACCGAACTAAAATTGCTCAATCCTTCAATCCCTGTGGGATCGACCTCACACACGTGAGTTTTATTACTTGATGCGACCCGGTACACTTGCCGGTGAGTTTTGTGTTGGATCGTTTTCCACACATCAGGCAGTAGAAAAGCAGAGATTTAACAGGAACAAGCATCTCCAAACACTTATCTGAAATTCCCACCATTGAATTACATGAGTAACTCTATCTTTATTTTCTATTTATTTATTATTATTATTCGAAAACACCATAACATTTACTATCTGCCTAATTGAAATTTACAAGATGACCATAGTTTGCTTCATACCAACAATCTCCGTGGGATCGACCCTTACTCACGTAAGGTATTACTTGGATGACCCAGTGCACTTGCTGGTTAGTTGTGCGGAGTTGTGACTAAGTGTGATTCAAGTTTGAGAGCGCTATCAAGTTTTTGGCACCATTGTTGATGATCACAATTTCATGCACCATCAGTGCACATTCGCCACTTCCCGTCTGATTTTTTCACCAAGACGACGTTAGCAAGCCATAGTGGGTATTTGACTTCTCTTACGAAACCTGCCTCTGGTAGAGCTTGTATCTGCTCCTCCACAGCTTGAGAGTGTACTGGTCCTAACTTTCTACGCCTCTGTTACACCGGCCGAGATCCCAAGTAGACTGCTAGCTTGTGGCACATTAACTTGGGATCTATGCCTGACATGTCTGCGGCTGATGACTTACATCATCTACCTTTCTTTCTTGCATAAAAAGACCATAAAAGAGCACAAACCTTATTTGATCAGTACAATTCATGCATTATTTGATGAATATTATGGTACACTACTTTGAAGATGAGTTGTGCTGAATTGCAGGTGAAAAAAGGTATCAAAAATGGGAAGAAGACAAGCAAGAATCTGGGCGTGTGAAACTGGCGTGTCACTTGAGGGCAAACGCCACAAAAATGTATTGGCGTGGCACACCAGAAGCTAAGCGTGGCACGCCAGTACTAAATTCCAGAAGGGAGAACCAAGCATGCATGTGGGCGTGGCACGCCAAGGACTGGGTGTGGAACGCTCGTAATAAACTCCAGAGAGCAAAAAGAAGAACCACTAGAAGGGCGTGGCACGCCAGATCCATCAACCACTATGGGCGTGCCACTTGAAGTTGAAGGCGTGGCACGCCAGGAGCTAGAGAGTCACTTTGGCGTGCCACTTGAAGATCTATGCGTGGCACGCCAAGCTTGAAGAATGAACAAATATATGGGTGTGCCACTTGAGCAACCAGGCGTGGCACACCAGACATCATAAGCAAGATCTGGGCAATGCGCTTAGTGTCGAAGGCGTGGCACGCCAGTCCCAAAAACTCACTTTGGCGTGCCACTTGAAGGTCAAGGCGTGGCACGCCACTTACTGGAACAACACAAGATCATGGGTGTGGCACGCCAACCTTCGGGCGTGGCACACTGGTATAACTTTCCAGAGAGGGTGGAAAAGGCCAATTACATAGGGTGTGCCACTTGAAGTTGAAGGCGTGGCACGCCAATCACTATTTGTCACTTAGGCATGCCACTTGAGCAACAAGGCGTGGCACGCCAATGCCATTCAGAGGCAAGAGAAGCATTGGGGCGTGCCACTTGAGTTCGTGGCGTGGCACGCCAAGCAGAAGGATCATTCACCTAACAAGGGTGTGGCACGCCAGACCCAGGGCGTGCCACGCTAGTGCAACTTTGCAGAGAACTCAACCAAGCACACAACAAGGGCGTGGCATGCCAGCTTTTAGGCGTGGCACACCAGTTCAAATTTCCAGAAGCAAGGAAAGTGGAGGAATCAAAAGGGCGTGCCACTTGAGCTCGAAGGCATGGCACACCAACACAAGAATGTCACTATGGCATGCCACTTAAGCTCGAAGGCATGGCACGTCAAAGTTGAAAGAGGGACGAGCGTGCCACTTGAAGGATTGAGCGTGGCACGCCAAGCCATTTTGCAAGGCACGTGACACGCCTGAGAAGCGCCAACCACACGCCAGCTAAGGGGTCACGTTTATTATGTGCTTTCTTTCCCTCCAAAATGTAATTTTCCTTTTTCACTTTTGTAATTCTTTTATTTTCACTAGGAGTAGTATATATACCCCAAAAGAGTACTGAAGAAGGGGCGAAGCTGTTTGTTCTAGATTCACTTTTACATTCCATTTTTGAGTACCTTATAAGCTATGAGTAGCTAACTTCCCTCTCATTGAGAGAGGGAGCTCTGTTGTACTTGATGGATTGATAATAGTGAAATTCTTCTTCTCTTCATCTTCTCTTGATTTGATAGGAGGAATTTCGTGCTTAATGCTTAGTATTCAATCATCTTGGGAAAGAGATTGAATGCAATTGGGTTTCATGGGAACCTTGGGAAAGGAAACATGAAACCATGCTTGAAATCCCTTCTTATATTTGAGTAGATTATGGGTTTTTGTGATGGGATATGTGACATATAATCCCCCCTCTACCTGAATCTACAACGGTGTATAGTATAATCAGGGACCAAGCATATATCTCTTCATGAGCAATTAGACTAAGGAATTGGCTATTGATCAAGATTTGAGAGATTGAGTCACCAAGGGATTGGGGCTCAATCAATCATGATTGCCAAGAGGTAAGTGAGTTGCATGATTGAAGGAGATCTTAGCTAGATTTGACCCAAAGAGGCAACATCTCCCAATCTCAATGAATTCCCCATTCTCATCTATCCAATTCTTTATAGCTCAATTTTACTTTCAGCAATTCCCCATTCCCATTTACATTCAAGTCATTTATGATTCAGCAATTTACATTCTGCAATTTCCATTCCTGCACTTTAATGCTTTTCTTTATATTCTAGTCATTTATATTTATGCCATTTACAATTCTGCACTTCACACTATCATTAATCTGCTTGACTAATTCACTAATCAATTAAAACTGCTTGAGTTTGCCAATCTCTGTGGATACGATCCCACTCCTCTGTGAGTTATTACTTGGCAATAATTTTTGTTGCGCTTGCCAAAAGAACTCATTTACTAAGTTTTAAATTAAAAAAAAGGGTAGTGAATCAAACTCATCAAGTTTTATGGCGCCGTTGCCAGGGATTAGCTTAAATTTGACCGTGAGTAATTTGATTGGAGAGCTAGATCAAGAAATTTAATTTCCTTGTTAATTTTAATTTTTTTAATTTAGTATTTTTCTTTGAATTTCCTTCTTCTTTGATTATCCCCATTCTCACTCTTCTAACTATTTGATTAATTGCACCACTCACAGTAACAACCACTCTAACAAAGTGATTCATTCACCCACTTTCTTTCTTGCTCTTTGTCTTGGTTATTTGTATGACAGGTAGGAGAAGCGGAGCTTCAACTTCCTTTGATTCTGAACCAGAGAGAACTCTCTTTAGATTAAGGAGGGAAGCAAGAGGGGAGAGTGTCGTTGGTGCTGAGGAAGAGGAAGAGTATTTTGAAACAACCATGGAGGAGAACATGGAGAATCATCATGAGGAAAAGTTCACAACCATGCCAGAGGAGGCCCAGTCAATCATGATGGGCAAGAAAGGAAAGTCTTAGGCTCCTACATCAACCCAAATCCAGGGAACTGTGGTAGCAGCATCCTAAAGCCAACAATTCATGCCAATAATTTTGAGTTGAAGCCTTAGCTTATCACACTTGTTCAGAATAATTTCTCATATGGATGAAATGCCAAAGAAGATCCTAATTAACATCTCAGCACATTCTTGAGAATATGTGATACTATAAAGTGCAACGGGGTACACCCCGACATCTACAAACTACTCTTGTTCCCTTTCTCACTCCGATATAAGGCAGTAAAGTGTTTGGAATCATTTCCCAAGGACAGCCTGACTACATGGGAGGAGGTCGTGAATAGATTCCTTGCTAGATTCTACCCCCCACAAAGAATCAATAGGCTGAGGGCTGAAGTGCAAACCTTCAGACAACAAGATGGAAAAACACTTTATGAGGCCTGGGAGAGATTCAAAGATCTCACAAGAAGATGCCCACCAGAAATGTTCAATGAGTGGGTACAACTACACATCTTCTATGAGGGACTATCCTATGAAGCAAAGAAAGCAGTAGATCATTCTTCAGGAGGCTCGCTCAACAAAAAGAAAACCATTAAAGAGGTCATAGATGTCATTGAAACTGTAGCAAAAAATGAGTACTTCTATGCCTCAGAAAGGACTCAAAAGAAGGGAGTGCTAGAACTCAATTCTGTAGATGCTTTGTTAGCTCAGAATAAGGTAATTGCGGCACAAATAGCAGCACTAACCAAGAGGATAGAGGCCAACCAAGCCTCAGTCATTCAAGACCAAACTCCTCAACAAGAAGGAAATGCATCAGAATCTGAAGGTGACTGGGAACAAGTTAATTATGTCCACAATTCATCCAGAACACCTTATGACCCACACTCTAAGACATACAACCTAGGTTGGAAGAACCACCCAAACTTTGGGTGGAGAAATCAACAAAACCATAACCAGGACCACAACAAGCCTTATCCATCAAATCAACAAACCCACAACCCCAACCATCAAACAGGGAACCATAGACCTTACCATAACTCACAAAACACATCATACCACAACAACCAACCCATACACAACAACTTCAATCAAGATACACCATCCTCAACCATGCAATCATGCGAAATCAAGAGCAACTTTGAGAGGATAGAGGCTGCAATAGCACAACTGTCATTCCAGATTTCAGGGGCAGTCTCCTCCCTTATGGACAGACAAGCATAAACCGATACGAGGATAGATACTAATCAAGAGGAATATAGGTCAAATCTGAAAAATCAAGGTGCAGTAATCTCAAAGTTGGAAGCACAAATAGGGATTCTTTCCAAACAAATCCCACTCTCCACTCACACATTTCCCAGTGATACCATGGCCAACCCAAGAGGGGAATGCAAAGCCATAACTCTAAGAAGTGGGAAGGTTGTAGAGGAAGGAGCCCCGAGCAAAGATAGTCATAAGAGGTTGCATCAAAACATGGAAAAGAGGACGAAGAGGGGATCCCAACTTCACCCCCTCCAAAACCAGTTTTGAAGCCTTATTTACCAAAGGCACCATACCCTCAATGATTGAGAAAGGATAGGAAGGATGGCCAGTTTTCTAAGTTTCTAGAGATCTTTAAGAAGCTCCAAATTAATATACCATTTGCTGAGGCATTAGAACAAATGCCACTCTATGCCAAGTTCTTGAAGGAGCTCATAACCAAAAAGAGGAATTGGGAAGCAAAAGAAACCATAGTGTTGACTGAGGAGTGCAGCGCCATCATACAAAAGAAGCTACCTCAAAAGCTGAAAGATCCGGGGAGTTTTCAAATCCCCTGCATCATAGGGGACATCACTATTGAGAAAGCTTTGTGTGATTTGGGGGCTAGTATAAATCTCATGTCCCTAACCATGATGAGAAGGATGAAGATTGAGGAAGCCAAGCCAACAAGAATGGTACTCCAATTGGCTGATAGAACATTCAAGTTTCAACATGGGGTGGTAGAAGATTTACTAGTGAAAGTAGGGGAGTTCATTTTCTCTGCTGATTTTATTGTGCTAGACATGGAGAAAGAGGCCAACACATTAATTATCCTGGGAAGACCATTTCTAGCTACTGCTGGAGCCATCATTGATGTACAAAAAGGGGAACTAGTCCTGAGACTGCATGAAGAAAAAATGGTCTTCAATGTCTTCAAAGCAATGAGCTACCCCAAGGAATCCATAGGAGAATGCATGATGGTAGATACCATGGAACAGATAGTTCAAGAAGTTTTGGGGGAAGAACAATGTGAAGAAAATATTGAGATGAAACAAGCAACCTTGAGGAGCTCAATCATACTAACTACCACAAATAACAAAAATGCAGATGCACCAAAATTGGAGCTGAAAACCTTACCTCCTAGCTTGAAGTATGCATACCTAGGCACTAATCACACTTACCCAGTGATCATAAATTCAAGTCTGAGCAAGGAGCAAGAGGAGGAACTTATCCAAATGCTGAGACAACACAAGGATGCCATAGGCTGGACACTTTCAGATTTAAAAGGGATCAGCCCTTCAATGTGCATGCATAAAATCTTACTTGAAGAGGATGCCAAACCCTCAAGACAGCAACAAAGGAGACTAAACCCAACTATGAATGAAGTAGTTCAGAAAGAAGTTCTAAAATTGTGGCAAGCAGGGGTGATCTACCCCATCTTGGACAGCCCTTGGGTAAGCCCGGTGCAAGTAGTTCCTAAGAAAGGGGGGATCACTGTTATGGCAAATGAGAAGAATGAATTGATACCCACAAGAACGGTAACCGGATGGTGTATGTGCATTGACTACCGAAAACTTAATGAAGCCACCCGAAAAGATCACTTTCCCCTGCCCTTCATGGACCAGATGCTTGAAAGATTGGCAGGACATGAGTACTACTATTTTCTAGACGGGTATTTGGGCTACAACCAGATTGTTGTAGACCCCAAGGATCAGAAAAAAACTTCATTTACTTGTCCATATGGCGTTTTTGCTTATAGGATGATGCCCTTTGGATTGTGCAATGGACCTGCCACATTCCAAAGGTGCATGCTCTCCATTTTTTAGATATGATTGAGAAGTTCATAGAAGTATTCATGGACGATTTCTTTGTGTTTGGGAACTCATATTCTGATTGCCTATACCATCTTTCCCTTGTGCTAAAAAGGTGTCAAGAAACCAACCTTGTTCTAAACTGGGAGAAATGCCATTTTATGGTAACTGAAGGGGTGGTTCTTGGTCACAAGATTTCAAAAGATGGCATAGAAGTAGATAGAGCAAAAGTGGAAGTAATTGAAAAATTACCTCCACCTTGCAATGTCAAAGCAATCAGAAGCTTTTTGGGACATACTGGGTTCTATAGGAGGTTTATTAAACACTTTTCAAAGATTGCAAAACCCCTTAGCAACCTACTTGTCTCAAACACTCCCTTTGTTTTTGATAGAGAATGCATGGTAGCCTTTGATGAACTTAAAATGAGACTCTCCTATGCACCTATTATAGCACCACCAAGTTGGGATCTTCCCTTTGAACTAATGTGTGATGCATCTGATTTTGCTGTTGGTGCCGTCCTAGGACAAAGGAGAGACAAGCTAGTACATGTGATCTACTATGATAGCAAAGTCCTTAATGAGAATCAAAGGAACTATACCACCACAGAGAAAGAACTTTTAGCCATAGTTTTTGCTTTTGATAAGTTTAGATCATATCTTATTGGCTCAAAAGTAATTATGTTCACTGATCATGCAGCACTCAAGTACTTGTTTACCAAACAAGAATCTAAGCCCAGATTGATAAGGTGGATCCTGCTGCTCCAAGAATTCGATATTGAGATTAAAGATAAGAACGGAGCAGAAAACAAGGTAGCTGACCATCTCTCAAGGAGCCCACAAGAAGAAGAAATGCAGCAAGTTGCAGTAAATGAAAGCTTCCCTGATGAACAATTGATGATGATTCAAGTAGCCCCTTGGTTTGCAGACATAGCTAATGATGAGCGGATAATTTATACGCTTTTTGGCATTGTTTTTAGTATGCTTTTAGTATGTTTTAGTTAGTTTTTATTATATTTTTATTAGTTTTTATTTAAAATTCACTTTTCTGGACTTTAATATGAGTTTGTGTGTTTTTATGTTATTTCAGGTATTTTCTGGCTGAAATTGAGGGACCTGAGCAAAAATCTGATTCAGAGGCTGAAAAGGGCTGCAAATGCTATTGGATTCTGACCTCCCTGCACTCAAAGTGGATTTTCTGGAGTTACAGAAGCCCAATTGGCTTGCTCTCAATTGCGTTGGAAAGTAGACATCCAGGGCTTTCCAGCAATATATAATAGTCTATACTTTGCCCGAGGTTTAATGGCGCAAACAGGCGTTCCAAGTCAGCTTCAGAATTTCCGGTGTTAAACGCCGGAACTAGCACAAAAGTGGGAGTTAAACGCCCAAACTGGCACAAAAGTTGGCGTTTAACTCCTAGAAAAGTATCTACACATGGAAGCTTCAATGCTCAGCCCAAGCACACACCAAGTGGGCCCGGAAGTAGATTTTTATGTCATTTACTCATTTCTGTAAACCCTAGGCTACTAGTTCTCTATAAATAGGACCTTTTGCTATTGTATTTGGGGATCTTTCAATCTTCGGATCATCTTTTGATCATGTTTTTATTATTGAACCCTCTTTGAGAGGCTGGCCATTCGGCCATGCCTAGACCGTGTTCTTATGTATTTTCAACAGTAGAGTTTCTACACACCATAGATTAAGGTGTGGAGCTCTGCTGTACCTCGAGTATTAATGCAATTACTATTGTTCTTCTATTCAATTCAGCTTATTCTTGTTCTAAGATATCACTTGTTCCTCAACTTGATGAATGTGATGATCCGTGACACTCATCATCATTCTCACCTATGAACATGTGCCTGACAACCACCTCCATTCTACCTTAGATTGAGTGGATATCTCTTGGATTATTCCTTAATCAGAATCTTCGTGGTATAAGCTAGAATCCATTGGCGGCTATTCTCGAGAATCCGGAAGGTCTAAACCTTGTCTGTGATATTCTGAGTAGGATTCAGGGATTGAATGACTGTGACAAGCTTCAAACTCGCGATTGTGGGGCGTTAGTGACAGACGCAAAAGAATCACTGGATTCTATTCCGACATGATCGAGAACCGACAGATGAATAGCCGTGCTGTGACAGAGCGCGTTGAACATTTTCACTGAGAGGACAAGACTATAGCCATTGACAACGATGATGCCCAACATACAGCTTGCCATGGAAAGGAGTAAGAAGGATTGGATGAAGACAGTAGGAAAGCAGAGAGACGGAAGGGACAAAACATCTCCATACGCTTATCTGAAATTCTCACTAATTAATTACATAAGTATCTCTATCTTTATTTTATGTTTTATTCATCTTTTAATCATTAATCCTCTATAACCATTTGATTCCGCCTGAATGAGATTTACAGGATGACCATAGCTTGCTTCATACCAACAATCTCTATGGGATCGACCCTTACTCGCGTAAGGTTTATTACTTGGACGACCTAGTGCACTTGCTGGTTAGTTGTGCGAAGTTGTGAAAAAGAGTTGAGATTGCAATTGAGCATACCATGTTGATGGCGCCATTGATGATCACAATTTCGTGCACCATGTTTTTGGCGCCGTTGCCGGGGATTGTTTGAGTTTGGACAACTGACGGTTCATCTTGTTGCTTAGATTAGGTAATTTTATTTTATGTTTAAGCTTTTTACTTTTCGAAAATTTTTCAAAAATACAAAAAAATATTTCTATTTTGTTCTTCAGAGTTTTTAAGAATGGATTCTAGAGTTTCATGATGATTTGTTGAAGTATGGCTGGCTGTGAAGCCATGTCTAATTCCTGGAACGGAGTCTTAGACTAGCATTGCAATGATTCCTGGAATTCTCTTTAAGAATTTTGAACCCTTGTTTTCTTTTCCACTCAATTTTCGAAAAAGCACAAAAAAAATTTATAAAATCTTAAAATAAAAAATATTTTTATGTTTCTTGTTTGAGTCTAGTGTCTAATTTTAAGTTTGGTGTCAATTGCATGTCTTTATTTTTCTAATTTTTGAAAATTACATGCATTATGTTCTTCATTGATCTTCAAGTTGTTCGTGATGATTTCCTTGCTCTGATCTTTAAATTCTCTTGTCTTGAGTGTTTAGTTGTTTCTCATATGCATTCTCAATTTGTTAGTGTCAATAGTATACAAACTTCTAAGTTTGGTGTCTTGCATGCATTGTTTATTTGATCTTAGTTGCATTTTGATTATTCCTCATCATTAAAAATTCAAAAAAAAATTTTTAATTTGTGTCTTTTCAAGTCAATAATACAGAGAATTGAAGATTCAGAACATGCAGCAGAGGAATTACACAGAAAAAACTGGGCGTTCAAAACGCCCAGTGAAGAAGGAAAATTGGCGTTTAAATGCCAGCCAAGGTACCTGGCTGGGCGTTTAACGCCCAAAAGGGTAGTGATGTGTGGAAAAT
>NC_029780.3:58843333-58843801 GCF_000817695.3 Arachis duranensis | reverse complement strand
ACTTGGAGACAATTTCCTTTGATTTATTTTGGTGAGAGCCCGATATTGCTCTTGAGGGGGGCAGGGCAGAATTTTTCCTTCCTTTGTTTCTTGGCCTAGAATTGTGCTTCGCCCTCAAGGAGGGCAGGGCAGTGAAGCCTTGAATGCTTGGTTCATTGTTGTGCTCCCTTGGAAGGCAGTGTGCTCTCGTGGAGGGCAATGTGGCTTCCTCCCTTCCATGTGCTACATTCTTTTCTTCCTTGGGCCACGCTTTCTTAGGCCACGCTTCCTTCTTTTCTTCTTTTCTTCACCTACAAATAATCAAATCAACCAATCAAAGTATCACTAAATTCACAATGTTTATAAATCAATTAAAATTCAATTAAATTTAGCTTAAACCTCATGATTTAGCATCAATTAAGTGGTGGTCGATTGATTCAAATAAAATATGCAATTCCACTCTAAATTGCTTACTTATGGTGCAAGAAA
>NC_029780.3:58839570-58843261 GCF_000817695.3 Arachis duranensis | reverse complement strand
ACTAAATTCACAAGGTTTATAAATCAATTAAAATTCAATTAAATTTAGCTTAAACCTCATGATTTAGCATCAATTAAATGGTGGTTGTTTGATTCAAATAAAACATGCAATTCCACTCTAAATTGCTTACTTATGGTGCAATAAAGTGCATAAAAACTAGTGAAACAAGTGAAATTAGCTTGAGAAATGGGTATATGATGACTTGTCATCACAACACCAAACTTAAATCTTGCTTGTCCCCAAGCAAGCATCAAAACTAAGAGAAAATGAAGTGAAAAAAGAAAAGCATACATATCCTTATTAGGCAATTAGTAGAACTTGGTTCATGGAGTTTTTATGCAGACAATGATAACTCAGTTATTGTTTGCTGTTACATAATATACACCTTTCCTCAAAGGCTTACTAAACTTGCTGTTGTAAGGTTTACTTTTTACTTGCTCCCTTGCTAACTTTTCTTTTCTTATTTTGCTTAACAAGCTTATTATTCTTTGAAGGCTTCGTGTCAAATGTTGCAGTAGCCTTTGGCTTTATTTTTACTCAACATCTCTTCACCACAGACACATGACTCACTATTTCCTCCTAGGATCATTGATGCCCAGCATCTCTTTGGATAACTAAATGTTCTGTATCTAGGTTGCTCTTTATTGTGGACTTTCAATTGGCCATCCCAAATCAGTTGATCTAAGTGGCCAGGTTTTAAAATACCCCTTAGAATTTACTTATCCAAGCATATCCTAGTACAAGAACACCACAGGCATGTGTCCTAGGGTCCAAGCTATTAGTGCCCAGCCTTTATTCTTTGTTTTTCTTGCCACATTGGCTTTTTCTTCTTCCTTTTCTTTATTTTTGTTCTCAAGGGCTTTTTCTTTATTGATAAGAACCTTTATAACAGCAAGCTAGCTCATACTTCAATGAAAATGATACTATGCAGCAATGATTTCATGAGTTTTGCATTTAATCAAACACATATACCACCATTAACTTCCATTCTAACTTATGCAACATTGGATATCTACTTTCTAATTCAAACATTTCTCATTTATTCAAGCATATGGGAGACAAAACAAAATCTAAAGCTAAGTGATGAATGACAAGCATTATACAGATTAACATACTTAGTTAAACAACTTCACTTGCAACTAGATAAACACTTTAGCAAGATATATAAGGGTTCCCAGATTCAAAACAATTTATAGCAACAAGGATCAAGTTTAGATACAACCTCTGAAGTTGCAGCCCTTTGATTCTTCCTTCTGTTGTGTCCTCTTTGAGTTAAGATGCATAATATCTTCAATGGCTGGCTATTGTCCTGCATAGTTCTCAAAGGTTGCTTGCTTCTCAAGCCTTTGTGCAATTGGTTAGTCTAAAAATGATTATGGCTTTTTGAACTTACTTTGGTGTGTGAACACCAAACTTAGTTCCTTGCCACTATTTTTCATGCATCAACTTAACCATATGTGAAACCTTGTGTCCTTGCTAAAGGTTATGAAATTAAGACTAGAAAGCAGTTAAGTAGTTGAATAATCTGTCTGATTGCTTGGAGCTAGTATTGTGCAAGAAGTGAGAATGTGCTTTTAAATGAGATTTTGGTGGAACACCAAACTTAGAGTCTTTCATTCTCCCTTAAATTATGTTGGTGTGCAACACCAAACTTAGAT
This sequence comes from Arachis duranensis, assembly GCF_000817695.3. NCBI lineage: Eukaryota > Viridiplantae > Streptophyta > Magnoliopsida > Fabales > Fabaceae > Arachis > Arachis duranensis. The sequence continues at coordinate 58,841,603 of NC_029780.3, read as the reverse complement.
CCTTGCAATGCATACCAATTATTCAACATTTTTATTGAAAAAGCTATGAAAAGAAAACTACCTCAGGTTGGGTTGCCTCCCAACAAGTGCTTCTTTATTGTCACTAGCTTGACAACCTTCATTATGTTGATCATGGAAATTGAAGATCACAGTGCTTTAGCTTGTCTTTCTTTATCACGAACTTCCTTCCGGTTTCCTCTTTGATGACCTCTATGAATTCCCGTGGAAGGATCTTAGTCACAATATAGTAATCAGACAGCTATGGAAGCACCTTCATGGTTTGAATGTTTAGCAGTACTTTATCCCCTAGTGAAAATTTCTTAGTAGGAATTTTCTAATCTTCTTGGATTCTATCCTCTGCCTCTCCTTGTAAGACTTTCTTGTTGTGTTTTTCTTGGCTGGTACTTTCTTTGTCCAAGGTGTTTTTACTTTCTTCTATGATCTTTTTCCATTCTTCCCTTTTTGCAGCATTTTCGTTATTAGTTGGTTTGTCTTCAGTGGCTCTGGGGAAAGTGATTGACCTCTTCTCACCCACTTTTGCAAGATGCTTAGCCAGTTGTTCTATCTGCCTCTCAATTCTTCTGATTGAAGTCTCCTGGTTCTTTGTTGTCTCCTCTTGGTGCTTCATCATTCTCTCTATTAAGATCTCCAAGTTAGTGATCCTCTGAGAGTCTTGTGAGATTGGTTGGTTGTGGGATGCTAGGGGTTGGAATGGTGGGTGTTGTGGTGGTGTGTAGTGGTTGTTGTTAGCATGATGGTATTTTTGCTGGTTTGTGAAGTTGGAGTTGTTGTAATTGAAATCCCTTAGTTTGTGATTTTGGTGCTCGATCCTTCTCCAGTTGGAATGAGTCTGGAAGTGTATGTTTTGTGAGTATTGGTTTTGATTGGCATTATTGGATGAGTGACGTTGGTTGTTTGTGGTCATGGATTCGCCTTGGTTGAAACCTCTTTGTTCTTGATGTTGATACTCCCCCATTCTCAGATAAGAATGGGGCCTCCATGGTGGAAATTGTGCATTCACTGCAGCAGAATGCAGGCGATCAACTTTTCTATCTCTCAGCTCCATGTGATGCTGGGTTTGATGGTGCATTTGTTTGTTCAGGTTCATGAATGCATTCACTCCTTCAGGATTCATCACTTCTTTTTCTGAAATTGCATTCTGTAGTTTCTCGAATGAGTGTTGGTTGTTGACTCCTTTTTCATTGAAATTTGCAGTTCCTTGGGTAGTTGTTGTCGCTTTGCGTAGGCCATCTGAGAAGTAATCCACTGCTTTTCTTGTTTCTAGGGTTAATCCTTAATAGAAAGCTCGGAAATCCACTTTGTCAGTTGCTTTCTTGTATCTTTCCCATGCCTTGAAGAGTGGTTCTTCTTCCCCTTGTGTTAATGGATGTACCCCCTCTTTCAGCTTGATGATCTGTTGGGATGAGGAGAATTTGGCCAGAAATTTGGTAACCAATTCGTCCCAACTAGTGATACTTTCTTGGGGAAAGGTTTCGAACCATTCTGCTGCTTCACCCCTTAGTGAAAAGGGGAATAGCAAGATCTTATAGGTGTCATGATCTATACTATCGGTTTTGACAGCACCACAAGTCTTCAGAAAAGTGGATATGTGCTGTTTAGGATCCTTCGATGGATTTCCGTCATAGGAACAATTATTCTTGATTAGTGTAATGAGTGGTGGCTTCATGTCATGATATTCTTCTTCTATAGAGACTTCTTTTCTAATAATAGTCTTTCCTCTGACTTCTCTTCTTTCCTGTGGCATGCAAATAATCACAAGGAACAAATAGCAGCACTCTTGAGAATTGAGTGCAGTTAGTTGAGACAAACTCTCAAACAGTTAGTTGAGTTGATAGAGGAAAATCTTCAAACAGTTAGTATGTTAGTAAGAAAAATTTAAAAAACAGAAAAGAAAAAGTGCTTGATCTAGACCTCCACTTCACTTAATCATTGTCAATATTTTTCAATCCCCGGCAACGGCGCCAAAAACTTGATGTGTGGAAAATGATCCAACACAAAACTCACCGGCAAGT
>NC_029780.3:58833936-58839549 GCF_000817695.3 Arachis duranensis | reverse complement strand
TAATAACTCACATGAGTGAGGTCGATCCCACAGGGATTGAAGGATTGAGCAATTTTAGTTTAGTGGTTGATTTAGTCAAGTGAATCAAGTATTGGTTGAGTGATTTTGTATCCAACAGTAAGTAAATAGCAGGAAATGTAAAAGGAAAGGGATAATTTGCATAAATTAAAGAGACTTGAAAGTAAAGGCACTGAATCTTAAAGAACAAGAAACTAAATGACTGAAACCTAAAGTGCAAGAAATGTAAATTGCAGTAACTTAAAGTGCAAGAAATGTAAATTGCTTGAATGGAAAAGGGATTTGAGGACTGGGAATTCAGAATTTAAGCAAGGGAAATTAAATTGCAACAATTAACTAAACAAGAGATAAATTGAAATTGACTAGATCTTCAAACAGAAATGGAAATTTGAATGCAGCAGTGGTTCAACAGAAGAACCTAAAAGAGAGAATCAGATCTCAGGACTTCAGAGACTAGATAGCAGAGTCTAGATCTCAATTGCCTTCCCAGATCCAAGTTCACAAAGTAATCAAAGAGAAACTGAAGATTGAAGCAGCAAAGGAAATTGAATTCAACTTAATTATGCAGTAGGAATATCAAAGAGATCTTAAATGGAGATTGAGATAGAAGTTCCTCAATTCTTCACACTCAAGACTCAACAAAACCCAGTAAAGAAAACAAAACGAGCAGAGGAAGAAGAAGTGAATTCTCTCCTCCAATTCTTAAGCCAAGTTTGCAGAAAAAAAGAAAAATGGAAAGTGCTCTCAAGTGACTAAGGATGAAAATTCAAAATGAAAGTAAGCTCTCTAAAAAAAACCTAAAAACCTCTCTTCTAATCCTAACTAACACCTATTTATACACTTTCCATTTTGGATCTAAGAATTTTGAGTGGGCTTTTTGATTTGGTGAAGAATTGAATTAAGTTGGATTTTTGAGTGAAATTCAGCACATGTTGCTCCAGGAGGCTGCCCTGCCCTTGTGGAGGGCAGAACAGGGAAGTTATGTGAGGAAGCATGTTGCGTGCCAAGTGTGGGAGAGGCATCAGGATGCTGCCATGCCCTTGTGGAGGGCAGGGCAGTGTTGTCATGGTGCGCCTTGCCTTCCTGCCCGTGCGTCCAAGCTGCGCGCGCCCAAGCTTCTGGCCGTGCCAATTTGTGTGCCATGCACCAAGAAATGCTGCCCTGCCCTCCACAAGGACAGGGCAGCGCAGGCTTTCCTTGTCCTTGGGTGAGGTCCCAGGTTCGAACCTTGCTGGATGGCTTTTTGTTGCATTTCTTCCTTGGGTTCCTTGGCACCAAAGTAGCGCCTAGTTCTTTGCTTCCTCAAGGTGCTATGTTCGATCCTTGGAGGTTGAAAACAAACCAATTTTTGCTTATTTTCCTTGTATTTGAGCGCTACTTCTTTCCTTCTTGTTCTTGGGTTCGAAACCCATGGGTGGCACTTGGAGACAATTTCCCTTGATTTATTTTGGTGAGAGCCCGATATTGCTCTTGAGGGGTGCAGGGCAGAATTTTTCCTTCCTTTGTTTCTTGGCCTCGAATTGTGCTCCGCCCTCAAGGAGGGCAGGGCAGTGAAGCCTTGAATGCTTGGTTCATTGTTGTGCTCCCTTAGAAGGCAGTGTGCTCTCGTGGAGGGCAATGTGGCTTCCTCCCTTCCATGCGCTACATTCTTTTCTTCCTTGGGCCACGCTTTCTTAGGCCACGCTTCCTTCTTTTCTTCTTTTCTTCACCTACAAATAATCAAATCAACCAATCAAAGTATCACTAAATTCACAAGGTTTATAAATCAATTAAAATTCAATTAAATTTAGCTTAAACCTCATGATTTAGCATCAATTAAGTGGTGGTTGATTGATTCAAATAAAACATGCAATTCCACTCTAAATTGCTTACTTATGGTGCAAGAAAGTGCATAAAAACTAATGAAACAAGTGAAATTAGCTTGAGAAATGGGTATATGATGACTTGTCATCAAGTAGCATTTTGGGCGTTAAACACCAGAATGGATACCATTCTGGGCGTTTAACGCCAGGATGATACAAGAGGGAAGATTTTGTTTTTAATTCAAATTTTTTTTTCAAGTTTTCATAATTTTTCAAAATCAAATCTTTTTCAAACCATATCTTTTCAATCATATATTTTCAAAATCAATTTCTTTCCATTCTCAAAAAATACTTGCCTACAATTAATGATTTGATTCAACATTTCAAGTATTTTGCCTTTTCTGTTATGAAAGGTTTAATGTTTGAATCGTATCCTTTAAATTTCTTGTTAGCCAAGTCATTAATTTTAAAAATCAAATCTTTTTTTAAATTATTTCTCAAGCATATCTTTTCAATCATATCTTTTTAAAACCATAACTCTTCAATCATATCTTCTTAATCACATCTTTTTCCAAATAATTTTTAATCTTTTTTATTTCTAATTTCAAAATCTTTTTCAAAAATCACTTTATTTCTTTCCCAACTTTAATTTTCAAAAATCATTCTTCAGTTTTTTAAAATTTCTTCAAAATCTTTTAATTTATTTTCGAAAATTCTTCCCCTCTTCTCACATCCTTCTATTTAACGACTAACACTCCTCCACTATCAACAATTCGAACTCTATCTCTCTTGATAAGTTCAAATTCTTCTTCTTCTACCTCCTCCTTCTATTCTTCTTTTCCTCTGACATCTCAAGGAATCTCTATACTGTGACATAGAGGATTCTATATTTTCTGATTTCTATGGGAGAAGCATCTCTATCCCTGCCATTGGAGCAAACAACTTTGAGCTTAATCCTCAATTAGTTTCTCTAATGCAACAGAATTGCAAGTTCTATGGACTTCCATTGGAAGATCCTCATCAGTTTTTAGCTGAATTCTTGCAAATCTATGACACTGTCATGACCAATAGGGTTGATCCTGAGGTCTACAGACTTATGCTATTCCCTTTTGCTGTAGGAGACAGAGCTAGGATATGGTTGGACTCACAACCCATAGAAAGCCTGAACTCTTGTGAAAAGCTAGTCAATGCCTTCTTAGCAAAGTTCTTTCCACCTCAAAAATTGAGTAAGCTTAGAGTGGAAGTCCAAACCTTCAGACAGAAGGAAGGTGAATCCCTCTATGAAGCTTGGGAAAGATACAAACAATTGATCAGAAAGTGTCCTTTTGACATACTTTCTGAATGGAGCATCATAGGTATCTTCTATGATGGTCTGTCTGAACTGTCCAAGATGTCATTGGACAGCTCTGCTGGAGGATCTCTTCATCTGAAGAAGACGCCTGCAGAAGCTCAAGAACTCATTGAAATGGTTGCAAATAACCAATTCATGTAGACTTCTGAAAGGAATCCTGTGAACAATGGGACAAATCAGAAGAAAGGAGTTCTTGAGATTGATACTTTGAATGCCATATTGGCTCAGAACAAAATATTGACTTAGCAAGTCAATATGATTTCTCGAAGTCTGTCTGAAATGCAAGCTGCACCAGGCAGTACTAAGGATGCTTCATCTGAAAAAGAAGCTTATGATCCTGAGAACCCATCAATGGAAGAGGTGAATTACATGGGAGAACCCTATGGAAACACCTATAATCCTTCATGGAGAAATCATCCAAATTTCTCATGGAAGAGGACGAAGATGTCACTGAAGAGCAAGTTGCTAAGTACCTTGGAGCAATCATGAAGCTAAATGACAAGTTATTTGGTAAAGAGACTTGGGAGGATGAACCCCCTTTGCTAACCAAAGAACTGGATGACTTGACTAGGCATAGATTACCTCAAAAGAGACAGGACCCTGGGAAGTTCTCAATACCTTGTACATTAGGCACCATGACCTTCGAGAAGGCTCTATGTGACCTAGGGTCAAGCATAAACCTCATGCCTCTCTCTATAATGGAGAAGCTAGGGATCTTTGAGGTACAAGCTGCAAGAATCTCACTAGAGATGGCAAACAATTCAAGAAAACAAGCTTATGAACTTGTAGAGGATGTTCTGGTAAAGATTGAAGACCATTACATCCCTGCTGATTTCATAGTCCTAGAGACTGGGAAGTGCATGGATGAATCCATCATCCTTAGCAGACCCTTCCTAGCCACAACAAAGGCTGTGATTGATGTTGACAGAGGAGAATTGATCATTCAAGTGAATGAAGAATCCTTTGTGTTTAAGGCTCAAGGATATCCCTCTGTAACCATGGAGAGGAAGCATGCAGAACTTCTCTCAAAACAGAGTCAAACAGAGCCCCCACAGTCAAACTCTAAGTTTGGTGTTGGGAGGCCACAACCAAATTCTAAGTTTGGTGTTGAACCCCCACATTCAAACTCTAAGTTTGGTGTTGGGAGGTTCCAACATTGCTCTGAACATCTGTGAGGCTCCATGAGAGCCCACTGTCAAGCTACTGACATTAAAGAATCGCTTGTTGGGAGGCAACCCAATGTTATATTTATCTGTTTTCCATTGTTATTTTATGTTTTCTATAGGTTGATGATCATGTGAAGTCAAAAAAACAATTAAAAAAGCAAAAACATAATGAAAAACAAAATAAAAAATAGCACACCCTGGAGGAAAAACTTACTGGCGTTTAAACGCCAGTAAGGGCAGCAAATGGGCGTTTAATGCCCAGTCTGGCACCATTCTGGGCGTTTAACGCAAAAAGGGGCATCAGACTGGCATTTAACGCCAGGAATGGGCAAGAAACTGGCATTTAATGCCAGAAAAGGGCAGCAGCCCTGTGTTTAATGCCAGGATTGGCAGAAAGGGCGTTTTGCACGCCACTTGGTGCAGAGATGAGTTATCCTTGACACCTTAGGATCTGTGGACCCCACAGGATCCCCACCTACCCCACCACTCTCTATCTTCTTCACCCATTCACCAATCACCTCAATACCTCTTCCCAAAAAAAAACCTTCACCTATCAAATCCCACCATTCTCTTCACCACTCACATCCATCCTTCATAAAACCCCACAAACCCCACCATCCAAATTCAAACCACTTTCCCTCCCAAACCCACCCATAATGGCCGAACCCTACCCCTCTCTCCACCCCTATATAAACCCTTCTTCACTCCTTCATTTTCACACAACCTAAGCACTACTTCTCCCCCTTCAGCCGAACCACGAAAGCCCCCTCCATCTCCTCTATTTCTTCTTCTTCTACTCTTTTCTTTCCTCTTTTGCTTGAGGACGAGCAAACCTTCTAAGTTTGGTGTGGTAAAAGCGTTGCTTTTTGTTTTCCCATAACCATTTATGGTACTTATGGCCGGAGAAACCTCTAGAAAGAGGAAAGGGAAGGCAAAAGCTTCCACCTCCGAGTCATGGGAAATGGAGAGATTCATCTCAAGGGTGCATCAAGACCACTTCTATGAAGTTGTGGCCATGAAGAAAGTGATCTCCGAGGTCCCTTTCAAACTCAAAAAAAGTGAATATCCGGAGATCCGACATGAGATTCAAAGAAGAGGTTGGGAAGTTTTTACCAACCCCATTCAACAAGTCAGAATCTTAATGGTTCAAGAGTTCTATGCCAATGCATGGATCACCAAGAACCATGATCAAAGTGTGAACCCGGACCCAAAGAATTGGCTTACAATGGTTCGGGGAAAATGCTTAGATTTTAATCCGGAAAATGTAAGGTTGGCA
>NC_029780.3:58804899-58833806 GCF_000817695.3 Arachis duranensis | reverse complement strand
ACTAGAAGGGTCAACTTTGATCAAAGGTTGGACCAAGTCCTCATAGACATTTGTGAAGAGGGCGCTCAATGGAAGAGAGATTCAAGAGGGAAGCCAGTTCAACTGAGAAGGCATGACCTCAAGCCCGTGGCTAGGGGATGGTTGGAGTTTATCCAACGCTCAATCATTTCCACTAGCAACCGGTCCGAAGCTACTATAGACCGGGCTATCATGATTCATAGCATCATGATTGAAGAGGAAGTAGAAGTACATGAGGTTATATCCCAAGAACTTTATAAGGTGGCGGACAAGTCCTCTACCTTGGCAAGGTTAGCCTTCCCTCATCTCATTTGTCACCTCTGTAATTCAGTTGGAATTAACATAGAGGGAGACATCCTCATTGATGAGGACAAGCCAGAGGATGGAGCAAACAAGAGATCCCACTCATGGACATGAGGAAATTTCTCATCATGAAATCACTGAGATGCCTCAAGGGATGCACTTTCCTCCACAAAACTATTGGGAGCAAATCAACACCTCCCTAGGAGAATTGAGTTCCAACATGGGACAACTAAGGGTGGAGCACCAAGAACATTCAATCCTCCTCCATGAAATTAGAGAAGATCAAAGAATCATGAGAGAGGAGCAACAAAGGCAAGGAAGAGACATTGAGGAGCTCAAGCACTCCATAAGATCTTCAAGAGGAAGAACAAGCCGCCATCACTAAGGTGGACCCGTTCTTTAATCTCCTTGTTCTTTCTTTTTCTATTTTTTGAAAATTATGCTTTATGTTTTATTTCTGTTTGTGTCTTATGATCATTAGTGTCTTAGTGTCTATGCCTTAAAGTTATGAATGTCCTAAGAATCCATTACCGTTCTTAAATGAAAAATGTTCTTAATTGAAAAAGAGAAGAATTGCATGAATTTCAAATTTTATAACAAATTAATTATTTTGATGTGGTGGCAATACTTTTGATTTTTGAATGTATGCTTGAACAGTGCATATGTCTTTTGAGTTTGTTGTTCATGAATGTTAAAATTGTTGGCTCTTGAAAGAATGATGAAAAAGGAGACATGTTACTGAGGATCTGAAAAATCATAAAAATGATTCTTGAAGCAAGAAAAAGCAAGTGAATTCAAAAAAAAAAGAGAGCAAGCAGAAAAAGCCAATAGCCCTTTAAATCAAAAGGCAAGGATAATAAAAAGGATCCAAGGCTTTGAGCATCAGTGGATAGGAGGGCCTACAGGAATAACATCCTGGCCTAAGCGGCTAAACCAAGCTGTCCCTAACCATGTGCTTGTGGCGTGAAGGTGTCAAGTGAAAACTTGAGACTGAGCGGTTAAAGTCGTGATCCAAAGTAAAAAGAATGTGCTTAAGAACCCTAGACACCTCTAATTGGGGACTCTAGCAAAGCTGAGTCACAATCTGAAAAGGGTCACCCAGTTATGTGTTTGTGGCATGGATGTATTCGGTGGTAATACTGGAAAACAGAGTGCTTTGGGCTACGGTCAAGACTCATAAAGTAGCTGTGTTCAAGAATCATCATACTTAACTAGGAGAATCAATAACACTATCTGGATTCTGAGTTTTTATAGAAGCAAATCATTCTGAACTTCAAAGGATAAAGTGAGATGCCAAAACTGTTCAGAGGCAAAAAGCTAAAAGCACCGCTCATCTAATTAATACTGATCCTCATAGATGTTTTTGGAATTCATTGTATATTCTCCTCTTTTTATCCTATTTGATTTTTAGTTGCTTGGGGACAAGCAACAATTTAAGTTTGGTGTTGTGATGAGCGGATAATTTATACGCTTTTTGGCATTGTTTTTAGTATGCTTTTAGTATTTTTAGTTAGTTTTTATTATATTTTTATTAGTTTTTATTTAAAATTCACTTTTCTGGACTTTACTATGAGTTTTTGTGTTTTTCTGTGATTTCAGGTATTTTCTGGCTGAAATTGAGGGACTTGAGCAAAAATCTGATTCAGAGGCTGAAAAGGGCTGCAGATGCTATTGGATTCTGACATCCCTGCACTCGAAGTGGATTTTTTGGAGCTACAGAAGCCCAATTACGTTGGAAAGTAGACATCCAGGGCTTTCCAGCAATATATAATAGTTTATACTTTGCCCGAGAGTTGATGGCCCAAACAGGCATTCCAAGTCAGCTTCAGAATTCCCGGCGTTAAATGCCAGAACTGGCACAAAAGTGGGAGTTAAACGCCCAAACTGGCACAAAAGCAGGCATTTAACTCCAAGAAAAGTCTCTACACATGGAAGCTTCAATGCTCAGCCCAAGCATACACCAAGTAGGCCCGGAAGTGGATTTTTACGTCATTTACTCATTTCTGTAAACCCTAGGCTACTAGTTCTCTATAAATAGGACCTTTTGCTATTGTATTTGGGGATCTTTCAATCTTCGGAGCATCTTTTGATCATGTTTTTATGATTGAACCCTCTTTGGGAGGCTGGCCATTTGGCCATGCCTAGACCGTGTTCTTATGTATTTTCAACGGTAGAGTTTCTACACACCATAGATTAAGGTGTGGAGCTCTGCTGTACCTCGAGTATTAATGCAATTACTATTGTTCTTCTATTCAATTCAGCTTATTCTTGTTCTAAGATATCACTTGTTCCTCAACTTGATGAATGTGATGATCCGTGACACTCATCATCATTCTCACCTATGAACATGTGCCTGACAACCACCTCCGTTCTACCTTAGATTGAGTGGATATCTCTTGGATTCCTTAATCAGAATCTTCGTGGTATAAGCAAGAATCCATTGGCGGCCATTCTTGAGAATCCGAAAGGTCTAAACCTTGTCTGTGGTATTCTGTGTAGGATTCAGGCATTGAATGACTGTGACGAGCTTCAAACTCGCGATTGTGGGGCGTTAGTGACAGACGCAAAAGAATCACTGGATTCTATTCCGACATGATCGATAACCGACAGATGAATAGTCGTGCTGTGACAGAGCGCGTTGAACATTTTCACTAAGAGGATGAGACTATAGCCATTGACAACGGTGATGCCCAACATACAGCTTGCCATGGAAAGGAGTTAGAAGGATTGGATGAAGACAGTAGGAAAGCAGAGAGACGGAAGGGACAAAGCATCTCCACACGCTTATCTGAAATTCTCACCAATGAATTACATAAGTATCTCTATCTTTATTTTATGTTTTATTCATCTTTTAATCATTAATCCTCCATAACCATTTGAATCCGCCTGACTGAGATTTACAAGATGACCATAGCTTGCTTCATACCAACAATCTCCGTGGGATCGACCCTTACTCGCGTAAGGTTTATTCCTTGGACGACCCAGTGCACTTGCTGGTTAGTTGTGTGAAGTTATGATAAAGAGTTGAGATTGCAATTGAGTGTACCATGTTGATGGTGCCATTGATGATCACAATTTCGTGCACCAGCTAACTTCAAGGCTATAGGGGAGTTGCCAACAAACATCAATAAGCACATGAGGAGAAAGCTAGTCAAGGATGCCAAACACTAAATCTGGGATGACCCCTACTTGTTCAAAAAGTGTACTAATGGTGTCCGAAGAAGATGTATATCCCATGAAGAAGGCCAATAGATGCTATGGCAATGCCATGGATTAGCATATGGAGGTTACTTTAGTGGAGAATGGACAGCAGCAAAGGTGCTCAAATCCGGATTTTACTAGTCAACAGTATTTAAGGATGCCAAAAAAATGGTGTCAAGATGTGATGAATGTCAAGGGGCCGGCAATTTGACCAAGAGAAATGAGATGCCACAGCAATACATATTAGAGCTAGAACTATTTGATGTATGGGGAATAGATTTCATGGGACCCTTCCCAACCTCCTACTCAAATAGCTACATATTAGTGGCCATTGATTATATTTCAAGATGGGTAGAGGCCATAGCTATTGCAACAAATGACAACAAGGTTGTGATAAGCTTCTTGAGAAGGAACATCTTCAGCAGATTTGGAGTTCCCAGAGCTCTTATTAGTGATGGGGGGTCACACTTCTACAACAAACAATTAGAAGCACTCCTTCTCAGATATGGAGTAAAACACAAAGTGGAAACTCCATACCACCCACAGACCAACGGGCAAGCCGAGATCTCCAACAGAGAGCTGAAACGAATACTAGAAAAAACTGTTGGAAGTTCACAAAAAGACTGGTCTAGGAAGTGATGACATGTCATCATATACCTATTTTTCTATGCTTTTTCATACAAGAAATTGATGATTAGTGCTTAAATATTGCATTCTTTTATACTTAATTGGAAGATTTCCTTGATCTTTTAATTTTATAAATCTTGTAGGAAATAAGAAGAAAAAGAAGCAAAGAAGCACAAAAAAAGGAGAAAAAAAGAGCTTTGGGGTACACTTTGAAGTTGGGGTACACTTTGGAGGCTTAGGCCACGCTTTTAAAAGTGTGGCCCATGACCAAATTAATGAAGAATAGGCAAACAGCACACACTGCCCTGCTCTTGCCAAGGGCAGAGCAGTATTGTGATGCAAAGTGAGGTTGGAAGCCAAGAATTTCGCTAAGGTAAAATCTGGGCGCTCACAGCATGACCATGCCTCCTTTAAAGGGCTATAACTTGAGCTACAGACATCCAATTGATGTGCTTCCAGTTGCGTTGGAAAGCTGACATTCAGAGCTTTCCAACGATATATAGCAATCCATATTTGGCGCAAAATTGAGGCAGGAACGAAAGGCATCTTTATTGACCATGAGAAAGCAAGAAACTAGGCCTTACTTTGGTGCCAAGAAAACCAAGGAAAAGAAGTAGCGTGTGCATCCACCAAGTTTCGAACTTGGAACTTCACTTTTGGAAATACTGCCCTGCCCTCCGCGAGGGCAGGGCAGCATTTTGGTGATGCACACAGGCGCACCATTCTGGCGCACCAAGGGACGGTTCGGCAGCACCACCAGCATGCACAGGCACCAAACTAGTGCACCAAAAATTTCTGCCCTGCCCTCCGTGAGGGCAGGGCAGCATTCTGCAGCACCAACTTGCACACCACGCTCGCACCAAGGCCGCACGCATCAATTCCTGCCCTGCCCTCCACAAGGGCAGGGCAGCCTCCTGGGAGCAACATGGGCCAAAATTCAACCAAAATTTCATTTAAATGCAATTCCTCTCCAAATTGAATTAAGGCCAACCAAACCCATTTCTCCTCAAATCCAAAGCAAGCAAAGCCCACATCATCACTCAAAGGCACATGGATCAATTAAATTAGAATTTTCATTTTTGTAATTTGTTTTAATTTCATTTTCATTTTATTTTGTAAAGCCTATATAAGGCATCATTTCCATCTTTGTGAGGAGGCTTGCTCCATTAGGGAGTAGTAGTAGTAGATAGCTCTCTCTTTGAGTTTTCATTTCTGTTTTGAATCTTGGGTGGAGATTGGAAGGAATTCTGTTTTCATTCTCCATCTGCAACATCTCTGCTTTGTTCTTCTGCATAATTGAGAATTGGATTTACATTTCATTTGCTGCTTGATTTACTTCTCTTCTGCTGATTATTTTCTACTTTGATCAAGGAAGGAATTGAGATCTAGACTTGTTTCTAGTCTCTTTGATTTCCTGAGATCTTCATTTTGATTTTCCAATTGAGTTGAATTTAATTTCTGTTTGCTTCTTCAAGCAATTCTGCTTTCTGTTTGAGATCGGTTGCAAGTTACTACATCTTTTACTTCTCTGTTTGATTGCTCTTTACATTTTCTTGTTGGATTTTAAATTCCCTGCACCCAACCCCCTTTACATTTTCTGCAATTTACATTTCTTGTCATTTACTTTTCTTGCAATTTAAGTTTCAGCTATTTTACTTTCTTGTTATTTAAGTTACTTGCAACTTTACTTTCTGCATCTTTAAGATTTCTGCAATTTAACTTTCTGTTGATCAACTTCACACAATTCACTCAATGTTAGCTTGACTAAACTAATCACCCACTAAAGTTGCTTGATCCATCAATCCCTGTGGGATCGACCTCACTCTTGTGAGTTGTTACTACTTGATGCGACCCGGTATACTTGCCGGTTGGATCTATGTGTTGGAAAATTCGTTTTCCACAAAAACACCATCAGGAAGCTAGATGATGCTCTATGGGCCTACAGGACAGCATTCAAGACCCCCATTGGGACGTCACCATACCAACTAGTATTCGGCAAGGCTTGCCACTTACTAGTTGAATTAGAGCACAGAGCTTTTTGGGAACTAAAACTACTCAATTTTGATGAAACGGTTGCTGGAGAAATGAGATTAATGCAACTCAATGAGCTGGAAGAGTTTAGAAATCAAGCATATGAGAATGCAAAAATCTACAAAGAAAACACAAAAAGGTGGCATGACCAAAGAATAGCAAGAAGAGAGTTCATTTAAGGACAAAAGGTGTTACTCTACAACTCTAGACTCAAGTTCTTCCCTGGAAAACATAACTCTCGATGGTCAGGACCTTTCACCATACTCAAGGTGTTTCCCTACGGTCATGTGGAGCTCATGGAAGACAATACTCATAGAACTTTCTCTGTCAATGGCCATAGACTCAAACACTACTTGGGAAGCTCATTGGAGGAGCAGAAAGTGAGCTACAAGCTCAGCTAAAGATGGAGGAATGTCAAGCTAATGACAATAAAGAAGCGCTAGTTGGGAGGCACCCAACATTTTATCCTTTTTGATTTAATTGCTTTCCAAGAAGTAGTTTAAATTCTATGATTGCTTCAATTTTTAGGACTAGTTGTTTGATATTTGCTTTGATAGTAGATCATTTTTTTTTACACTATTTTATTTGGGATTTGCAACTTGATGAATGCATGACTAATGATGAGTGAATGGGCTGAAATGCTATGTTTGGTGTGGCCTCTCACCCACTTAATCTAGGCTTACAAAAACTAATAAATTGATTCTAAAGAGTAAGCCCAGAGATTAAGTTTGGTGTGGCCACCACCAATGATCACATAGTACCCAATTCACTCAAGTTGAGAGCACTTAATACCTTGAACAATAATGAACGTAAATTAATGGATTTAAAGGAGTTGGGATCAAAAGAAAATGAAAGGTTTTATATTATTCCACTCTTATGAACACATTAAATACACAATGATGAAAGCAATTTATTAAGATGCAAAGGAATTAAGTTTGGTATCCCAAGGGACACCCATCAGTTGCAACCCAATTCACTCTTAATGAGAAGAAATGTGAAAGGGTATTTTGTCATTACTAATAGGGTCAGTTTCAATTTCAGGAGAGAAGATGGGACCCACATGGAAGACTACTAACAAAAACAAGGAAGTCAAAGTGTACTTGTACTTTGGAACTCAACACACACAGAGGATACAGTGAGTGAGAAGTTGGCGCCTCTCCCCACGCTAGGCGCTACTTCCCAAAGTGGGAAAACATTCAATTCCTTTTAATTTCCACCTCCGAACCACAACCATTTACCCACTATAAAAGATCCACTCCCTCACCTTCCCTCCCCACTTCAACAACCCCTACAACATTCACCTTCGCATATCCCCTCATCTTCTACTATCTCCCTCTTTCTTCCTTCTTTTCTTGATTGGGACAATCAAGTCCTAAGTTTGGTGTTGGAGCAAAACCTTGCTTTGCTTTTTCTTTCTTTCGAACCCCCTACTCCCTATTTCTTTTCACAACTCTCCCAACCCAATAGCACCACCAAAAAGCTCAGCCTCAAAGAAAAGAAGAACCAGGGAACCAACCTCTGGATCTTCAAGCTCTTTCAACACCTACAAGTTTCTCTCCGCATTCAACCAAAATCAGTTTTATGGTTGGGTGAGTGAGAGGAAAATCATCCCAGAAGTTGGATTTCAACTAGGGAGGAATGAACACATAGAGATCAACATTGAGATTGAGCAGAGGGGTTGGTCACTTCTATGTAACCTACCAAGGAAGGTAGTTGAAAGCTTGGTGAGGGAATTCTATGCTAATGCGGTACCTCAACTAGGGCAACAATATGGCTACATTAGCTATGTGAGGGGGAAATCCATTGATTATAGCCCTTCTAGCATTGAGAGAATGCTAATGGTGAAGAGGACAAGCTCCACCCAGAGCTATGAAGAGAGAATAAAGCAACAAGACCCTGGGTTTGAGGAGATTTTGAGCGAAATATGTGTGATGAATGTGCAATGGATCAATGACAAGGATGGGATCCCCAACCAATTGAGGAGAAGAGATTTGAGCCCCCAAGCTAGAGGGTGGCTAGAGTTTGTAAGGAGATCCCTAATCCCTACATTTAACACTTCAGAGGTGACCAAAGAGAGAGTTGTGCTCATCTACAGCATCATGAAAGGAGAAAACATCAATGTGGGGGAGATGATTGCTAACAACATCAACAAAGTGCTGAAAAGCACCAGTGACAACACAAGGTTGGCATTCCCCAGCATCATACAAAGGCTGTGTGATGAGGCTGGGGTTGAGAAGATTATTGATGAAGTGCTTGTGAAGTAAGACAAGTCCATCACTGCCAAGAAGATGGCAAAAGTGGTGGCTATCCACCCACTCAACAGGGATAGAGAAAGAAGAGCCCATGCTCATGAACCACAACAACAACAACAAGGAGAGGGAGAGGCTGAAGAGCACCCTCAATTCCTAGCACTTCAACCACCACCACACTACCAATATCAACAATTCCCAGAAGGTTTCAATTGGGATCAACTGCAAGAAAATGTACACCAAATGAGGGGAGATATACACCACTTGAGGGAGGATGTCAACCAATTCAAGGAGGCTCATCAACAACAATGGAGCCAAGTCGACCAAAACATTCAACAACTCCAAGAGAGTTGGGAGCATATGAGAAAGGAGCAGCAAGAACAATTTGATTGGGGAGAAGTGCGGAGCGCACTCGATAAAATAGGAGAGCAAGGCAAGTGGCAGCAGAGGAACCTGGCCGAATTCAAGCATCTCTATTATGCCAGTACATTGTCCAGGAGGCAGTATGACATTAACACACAAGCGAAGCTGAATCACTTGTGTAATGCTGTTGTCGCTCTGAACCCAAGATATCCAACTTTCATGCTATGGGATGGAAGAGCTAAGTGCAAGACAAGAGGAAATCTTAGCCAAACATAAGGAAGATGAGAGGAATTACATGAGAAGGCTAGGATTTTGGAAACCCAAGGATGCCAAGGCTCAAGAAGGTTCCACCAAGCCAGATGAAGGTGGCTTATCCCCTCCTAAGAAGAAGGACAAGGGAAAGAGGCCAATGAACTGAAGATGAAGCTGCCCAAGGTTGTTGAGTCCCATGGTTGACATTTTCCAAATTTTGCATTCTGTTTAACTTTTGCTTTATTTACTCATTGAATAATCATGCTAGAATAGTTTATGTTTCATGCTTAGTTTTTAATTCCTGTTTGAAGTCTTTATGAGTTTTTTTTTTTTCAAGAAAGAAAACGCAATGTATTTCAAGTCTTCACTTTAATTAAATAAAAGTAGAATTTGTCTCTATGAGAGTCACTGTGAGTTGTACAAAAACAATAAGTGAGACCAAGGCCAAGAGGGATCATCAAAGAAACTAAGAAACAAAAGGCTAAGTGTAGAACCTTGGATGAACCAGAAAGAAAATGAGTCATGGAGGGAACTAATCCTAGAAGGTATAACGAAGGGAAGACTAAGGGGTGTTCCTTGAATATCCATAGAACCAAGAGGTAGTAAGCAATAAAGACCCAAGGCTCTGAGCATCAACTACTAGGATAGAAAAGAAAAAGAAAACATGAAAAAGAAAGGCTCAAGAAGAAATAATAATCCTAGTAGATGCTTGTGGTGAAGATATGTCAAGAAGAAACCTGGGCAAGTAAATTCTTAGGAGTGTCTCAACACCTAGTACCCTAAAACCAACTGGTTTGTGAGTGCTAATTGAAAGCCTAATTAAAGGGTTGTCTTGAGACAAAACACTTAGAGTCGTGGTCAAAAAAGAAAAACAACATTTACTACTTCAAGGTGACAATCAATAGAAAGGACCCCTAAGGCTTATACCTGAGTGAGCCCTCAAGGATCCAAGAGCTTTCCATGGCAATCAAAACATTCATACATGTGTTAGACACTTAGTTTCACTCTTAGTTATATTGAAATCTTTTGAAGCCAAGGCCTTAATATATAAAAGTTTACTCACATTGATTTGCTTCAGACAAGCAAAACCTAAGTTTGGTGTTGTGATGACTTACATCATCTACCTTTCTTTCTTGCATAAAAAGACCATAAAAGAGCACAAATCTCATTTGATCAGTACAATTCATGCATTATTTGATGAATATTATGGTACACTACTTTGAAGATGAGTTGTGCTGAATTGCAGGTGAAAAAAGGTATCAAAAATGGGAAGAAGACAAGCAAGAAGCTGGGCGTGTGAAACTGGCGTGTCACTTGAGGGCAAACGCCACAAAAATGTATTGGCGTGGCACACCAGAAGCTAAGCGTGGCACACTAGTACTAAATTCCAGAAGGGAGAACCAAGCATGCGTGTGGGCGTTCACTAAGTTTACATTCAGCAATTTTACTTTCAGCAATTCCCCATTCCCATTTACATTCAAGTCATCTATGATTCAGCAATTTACATTCTACAATTTCCATTCCTACACTTTAATGCTTTTCTTTATATTCTAGTCATTTACATTTATGCCATTTACAATTCTGCACTTCACACTATCATTAATCTACTTGACTAATTCACTAATCAATTAAAACTACTTGAGTTTGCCAATCTCTGTGGATATGAACCCACTCCTCTGTGGGTTATTACTTGGCAATAATTTTTGGTGCGCTTGCCAAAAGAACTCGTTCACTAAGTTTTAAATTAAAAAAAGAGTAGTGAATCGAACTCATCAGCGGCCTTCCATGCAAAAAGGTCGACGTTATCTCGTAGAAACTGTATGAGTGATTCTTTTATGTCTCCTTTTAGGAGTGTGCTGATATTGGTCGTTTGGTCCAGGGTATCCCCGATCTGGATTTTCTCTATTTCACCTTCAGGTTGTGGGCAGAGTTCTTCCCGCCTCTAAATTCCACCGAGTTTGATTGTGTGGAATTCTTCTCCTGTGCCTCTGAGGTTTAGACTTTTGTTGTAATAGTGGTGCGCCATCTTCTGATATACTTTTATCGTAGCTATTCCCCCTATAGTTGGGAACTTCATAAATAGATGTGGAGTTGAGACTATTGCACCGAGCTTATTCAATGTTGTCCGACCTATTAGGGCATTGTAGGCTGAACTTACGTCGACTACGATGTAATCTATTTTGAGTGTTCTTGAATGGCTTCCCTTTCCGAAAGTTGTGTGTAGCGCGATGAATCCCATCGGTTGAACCGGGGTATCTCCTAGCCGAACAGGCTGTCCGGATATGCTCCGAGTTTTTTTTCTTCTAAGCCGAGCTTGTCGAAGGCAGTTTTGAATAAGATATCGGTGGAGCTCCCCTGGTCTATCAGCGTGCGGTGGAGATTTGTGTTTGCCAGTATAATAGTGATGACCATGGGATCGTCATGTCCTGATGTGATGCTGGATGCATCTTCTTTGGTGAAAGTAATCGCGGGGATGTCGGGTGCTTCCTCCTTTCCTACGACATGATATACGTCTTTGAGATGTCTTTTGCGAGATGATTTGGAGATTCCTCCCCCGGTGAATCCGCCGTGTATCATGTGGACATGTCTTTCTGGTGTATGATATGATCGCTCGGTTTGTCCAACATCTTCTGCTCTTCTTCTTTTTCTTTTCTCATCGTCACGGGTGGCCAGATATCGATCTAGCTTTCCTTCTCTTACTAGTTTTTCTATGACATTTTTTAAATCGAAACACTAATTGGTAGAATGCCCGCGGATCCGATGGTATTCACAATATTCGGCCTGGTTTCCTCCTCCTTTTTTGCCTTTGAGTGGCCGAGCTGGGGGTATTTTTTCAGTGTTGCAAACCTCTCTGTAAACATCCAAAAGAGACACCCTCAGGGGGGTGTAATGGTGGTATTTTTTTATTTTCTCTCCATGTCGATCTTCCTTCTTTTTGGAATCTTTGTCCCTATCCTGGGAGGTGAATCCAGCTTTCGAGGTCTCTCCTAGTCGGGAGTTTTCCTCCATGTTGATGTACTTCTCTGCTCGTTCCTGCACCTCGTTCAAAGATGTGGGATATTTTTTTTGATATAGATTGACTAAAAGGTCCTTCTCGGAAGCCATTAATGAGGCCTATAATGGCAGCATCTGTTGGTAGGTTCTGTATGTCCAGGCATGTCTTGTTGAATCTTTCCATGTAGTTGCGAAGGGTTTCCCATTCTCCTTTCCTGATTCCTAATAGACTTGGAGCGTGTTTAGCTTTGTCTTTTTGGATAGAGAATCAAATTTCTTGGCCAAGTCGTCAAAACTTGAGATGGACCTAGGCAGTAGATTGTCGAACCATCTAATTGCCGTCTTTGTTAAAGTAGTCGGAAAGGCTTTGCAACGAACTGCGTCTGAGGCGTCGGTGAGGTACATTCTACTTTTGAAATTGCTGAGGTGATGGCCGGGATCTGTAGTGCCGTTGTATGGAGTCATATCTGGAGCTTTAAAGTCATTAGGGATTTTGGTCTTTATAATCTCCTTGGTGAATGGATCTTGTTCCTTGCGGGAGCTGTCTTCACGAGGGGATCGGTTGGCTTTGGTCTTGAGATCGGCTTCGAATTTTAGGAGTTTCTCCTCTAATTCCCTGCATCGCCTTATTTCCTTCTGTAGGTCTTTCTTAGCCTCTCGTTGACGTAGGGCATCTTTCTCAAGTTTTTTTAAACGATATTGAAATATCTCCATGGCTCCCGCGTTTTTATGCGGTGTTCTATCCTCTAGATCTAAATTGTGATCATTGTCATGGTCGTCCGCCATAGCAGTGGGATGACTTCCAGGTTCCCCGACAACAGTGCCAATGCTCCGAGGGTTACCTGAAACTGTAGGTCGATCTCAAACGAGATCTTCTGTACTGATCGGAGCTGTTGTGTCTGACTTTGTTGGACTTGATGGTGGTGCTGATCCTTCATCCCCGCAGGATGGAGGGTACCTGCAAGGGACTCCGATGCTTAAGTTAGCAAGGGTATTAAGCAGGTATTGAGTAGAATCAGAGTATGAGTTATACCTGGATGCTCCAGCATATTTATAATGGTGCAGAGTGACCTTTTCAGATAAAATAAGTTAGTTATCTTATCTTATCTTATCTTATCTTTGAGTGAGGTCCTCGTACCTTCAAGGGAACCGCCCTTATCTTTTTAGGCTTAGGCTGCCCGTGGATTTGGGTCGTGTTCCTCTATTTGGGCCCTTTACTGGGCTTTCCTATCAATTTAGTCGAGCTCTTTAAGAAGAGGTCGGGTCGTCTTGACCTGAAGAGGTCGGTTGCTTTGTCTGTAGAACATTCCGGGTCGGACAGCTCGACCCAAGGTATGAACACCAGGAAACTTAAATTGCTTGAATAATAAAAGAATCTGGGTACTGGAAAGTGAAACAGAATGTAAACTGCAATAAATCAGAAGCTCTAAAATGAAGAAATTCAAAAAGAGTGATTCAGCAGGGATTGGAGATACTGTAATCCTTCTTGAATCAAATTGATCTCAGCTCCTTTCTCAATCATTTGGTAGATCTATGATGGATTGAAATTGATTGGATCCCAATTCCTTGGCAATCCAATCTCTCAAATCACAATCAATCTTGCCAATTCCTTGATCTAATTGTCATGAGAAGAGTTTAAGTGCAAATATCTCATCCATGAGTGAAGAGGAATGGTATGAAATATGAAATGCAACCTATTTATATGAATGCAACTATATGCCAAAATATTTCTACCTACTTGGTTAAAAGTAAATAAATCTTTTAAGAACAAATATGAACTGGATTTCACTAATTCAAGTCATAAAAATGAAGTACAAATAGACTTGCAAGAAGAAGATAGCTCATGAAAGCCGAGAACAAGGAATCGAGCATCGAACCCTCACTAGAAGTGTATACACTCTAATCGCTCAGGTGTTTGAGGTTCGATTCTCTCAATTCTCCACTAACCTTGCTTTCTAAGACTTGCTCTTCATCTAACAATCACCAAAAGTTTAATGCACAAATACACAAATCAAGAGGTCTTTTGAGGGTTGTAATGGGGTCAAGGTCAAGATAGGATTGTATTTGGTCAAGTGGACTGAAATCTGAATCCTTAATTAACCTAAACTTCTCACCTAACTTAGGACAATCCATATAATCATAATATAAAATCAATAACTACCCATTAACCGTGTTTACTACATATTCATGCATTCCAATTTTGAGTATAGTACATATGCATTGCTATCACCATTTACTTTGGGGCATTTTATCCCCTTTTTATTTTTTTTATTTCTTTTCTTTTCTTTTTCTCTTTTTCTTTTTTGTTTTTTTCTATTTTTTTCTTTTCTTTTCTTTTGTTTTTCTCAATGCATATGATTAAAGTATTGAATGCATAAACATGTGCTTAACATTCTTGTTCATATTTTCTCAAGAATACACAATACCCAATTCTCAAACCAAACATTTTCAAACCTAACCTCCCCACACTTAATTCATGAGCCTCTCATTAATCTAAGTTAACCAAGGATTCAAATTAGGGACATTATTGTTTTCTGCTTAGAGTTAATGATGTGCTAAAATAAAGAACAAAGAGGGTAAAATAGGCTCAACTTTGGTTTGCAAGGGATAATGAAAAGGTCATATGGGTAAAATAGGCTCAACTTTGGTTTGCAAGGCCATATGGGTATGTGAGCTATAGTGAAACAAAGGCCTCAATCATATAAGTGTATGCATACATTAAACCATGGAAATATAGAGTTAAGCAAGATATAGATCACAATTTTAGAGAGAACATCACACACAAAAATAAAATATATTGGTTGATAAAATGCAACCAATCAAATAGGCTCAAAATCTCATTTGTTTTGTGTGTTCGAGCTCTAAACCATATTCCAAAATAATATTCCTTCAAACAAGTTCAACAAAAATTTATAATTCAATTTAGTGAAATGCTATAAAAAGGTTTCACCTAACACACACAGACTCTATGTAATTCTAAATTTATGCCTAGCTATCCAAAATTCCCACTTTTTGCATTACATACTCATGTATCAACTTTTCTTTAATTTTATCACATATGCATTGATCTTTTATTAAACTTAGCATTGGGGGTAATTTTATCCCCTATTTATTTATTTATATTATGTATATATATATATATTTTTTTTCTTTTTTTTTCTTTTTTTTTATTTTTTCTTTTTTAATTAAAAATATAAAAGTAAACATAACATATCAATGCACATGGATTTTTAATTTTTCTGGTCTCACATAATTAGGTACCTAAATTTTCAATATTTTGTCAATGAAATACTGTACACTTTCATCCACCCAAGTTCCCACAGTTCCCCACACTTAATTGACACACAATCTCTATTTCAAGCTAACCAAAGGTTCAATTGGGGTAATTAATTATTTTTCTGCTTAAGGCTAGTGATGTGGTAAAATATAGAACAAATGGAGATTAATAGGCTCAAAGTGGCTAACAAAGGTAAATGTAAGGGTAGGCTATTTGGGATAAGTGAGCTAATAATCAAATAATGGCCTCAATCACATGCATACATTTAAATACACTAAACATTGGACATATAGGATTGAACAAAATATAGATTACAATCATAGAGAAGAAAACACACAAGAAAAATTTTTATGGTTAAATAATGTAACCATGTAATTAAGCTCAAATCTCACAGGTTGTGTGTTCTTAACTATAACCCATGTTCCAAATACAACTTCCAACAAGTTTAACAAAAAAAATTTTAATTCAATTTAGTGAAATGCTATAAAAAGGTTTCTTGAAAAAAGAAATCATTACTTCAACCAAGTAGTGGTAAAATATGCACAAAATGTAACAAACATGCAATCAAACATGCAAATGCAACAACTAATTTAATAAAGAAAATTTAAACATTGGGGTTGAGTAAAGATTGCACCGTCCTCGGTGCATGTAAAGATGTGCAAGTGGACGGCTTGCTCCAACTGATGCTTTTTCTCCAAAGAATGTGCGCCAGACTTGTATACTGCTCCAGTTAGAAACTTTTCTTTTTCCCTCTTGGTGGCCATCCTAAAAGAGAAAAAGGAAGGGAAAGAACCCACAAGCAAAGATCTGAAAAGAAATAAAACATATGTGAGCTAATGCCAAATAATAAGGTTCTCAACTACATGGTAGCTACAACATGTAAATGAGAAAATAATAGAAGCACAGGGCATGTCAACTAAATAGCAAACAAGTTAAGGAGAACCCAAAATAATGCAAGAATTATGCAACAGTTGAGCAAGAAAATTCAACACCAAAGAAAAGGAGAAAGAATAAGAAAGGAGAGAAGAAAGAAGTAAAATGGAGAACAGGAAGCGATGCGCACATGCAGGTCACGCATGCACATGAAAACAGGAACAACCATGTGACGTGGACGCATGGGGTACACGTACGCGTGACCGTGATGGTGCCAATCGCGCGAGTCTAGCTTTGCGCACGCACAACTTTCTGTTCATTTCGCATTGGGACCAAATTTGCATACGACGCGTGCACGTCAGGCACGCGCACATGTGAGTGGCCAAAATTTGAAAATGACGTGCACGCGTCAGGGATGTGTTCACGTGAGCTATTTTGGGCCTCTAGCACAATACCAGCATCAGGCCATCATAACTTTCGGGCAAACACCTTTTTACACCGATTTTCAAGGCCACGCGTGCGTATCATTGACGCGTACACGTGAAGTGCCAGATGTTCAAAATGACGCGCACGCGTGAGGGACGCGTGCGAGTGGTGATGCTTGTGTGATTGGCACACTTTTTTGCATTGCTCCCACGCAACTCTATGCTAATTTTTTTATGCAATATGCAGATGCAAATGCAGAATGCAGGTGAATATGCAGAAATTATGAATGAACACTAGCAAAAATAAAATAAAATAAGATTAAGAAAAAAAGGAACAATTATACCATGGTGGATTGTCTCCCACCTAGCACTTTTAGTTATAGTCCTTAAGTTAGGCATTCGGTGAGCCCCTTGTTATGGTGGCTTGTGCTTGAACTCGTCTTGAAACTTCTACCAAAGCTTGGACTTCCAGTAAGCTCTATCAATACTAGGTAAATTTCTCAAGCCTTGATGGAGTTCTTCACAAGCTTTGAGCTCCCAAAAGTGACCCTCATATATTCTTGATAAACCACTATTTTATGGTTTATCTTGTGCTAATTTGAGTGGTTTTTATCAAGCCTTTGCACACTTATTCATACTATTTGCATGGTTTTACATTTTTTCCTTCCTAACTTTGCGATATGATTGATAACATGCTTCTTTGGCCTTATATTTGCTCCTCTCTTATTATCATTAGATGCCTTGATATGTGTGTTAAGTGTTTTCAGA
Source organism: Arachis duranensis (assembly GCF_000817695.3). Classification (NCBI taxonomy): domain Eukaryota; kingdom Viridiplantae; phylum Streptophyta; class Magnoliopsida; order Fabales; family Fabaceae; genus Arachis; species Arachis duranensis. The sequence goes on along the minus strand of NC_029780.3, from coordinate 58,816,425 downwards.
TATTATAGGGCAGGAATGGCTTAGAGGATGGAAAGGAAGCATGTAAAAGTGGAAGGAATACAAGAAATTGAAGAAACTGCTAAAGCTGTCCAGCCTGATCTTCTAGTACTAAATTGACCATAACTTGAGCTATAGAGATTCAAATGATGCGGTTCTAGTTGCGTTGGAAAGCTAACGTCCGGAGCTTCGCAACGATATATAATTTTTCATAGCTGCCTTGAAGCCAGGCAACGCGAACGCGTGGATCACGCGGACGCGTGGATTACGCGAACGCGTGACCTGGCAAAAACCCAATCCACGCTAACGCGTGGACAATGCCTCCGCGTGACTTTGCAGCAACCTGTACGAACTAGAAATTGTTGGGGACGATTTTTGGGCTATTTTTGACCCAGATTTTGGCCCAGAAAACACAGGTTAGAGGCTATAAAGTGGGGGAATGCATCCATACAGACACAACTTCTCATATACATAATTTTAGGTTTAGATATAGTTTTTAGTGAGAGGCTCTCTCCTCTCTCTTAGGTTTTAGAATTTAGGATTTCTACTTCTCAATTTTCAGGTTCAATATTGCTTTATTTTGACTTCTCTTCTACTTTTAGATACTATAATGCTTTTATTTATTAATGACTTATGTTGCCAAATTGGCTTATGAACTTTTTCATGTTATATTTTATTTCTTTTATTATTGCAATTTGAGGTATTTCAGATATATAATTTTTATTTAGCTTTCTATATTCTTAGCTTTGGTTGAGTAATTAGAGACTCTTGAGTTATCAAACTCTTTTGTTGATTGATAATTGGAAGTTGCTGATTGACTTGAATTCCACTAACTCTAGTCTTTCTTTGGGAATTGACTAGGACTTGAGGATTCATATTGATTTATCCACTTGACTTACCTTCATAGTTAGAGGTTGACTAAGTGGGAGCAACGAGCAATTCTAATCATAATTGATAAGGATAACTAGGATAGGACTTCTAATTTTCATACCTTGCCAAGAGTTTTCTTAATTATTAATTTATTTTTCTTGTCATTTAAATTACTTGTTCCTTATTTCAAAAATCCAAAATAAAATATATCTTTTTCCATAACCAATAATAAATCATACTTTCATGTAATTTCTTGAGAAGATGACCCGAGGTTTAAATACTTCGGTTTATAAATTTTATTAGGTTTTGTTACTTGTGACAACCAAAACTTTTGTACGAAAGGATTCTCTGTTGGTTTAGAAACTATACTTATAATGTGATTATATTTTTGAATTTCTTTACCGATAGAAAATCCGTTCGTCAAAATGGCGCCGTTGCCGGGGAATTGCAAACGTGTGCCTTATTATTGGTTATTGTAAATATTTTTCTTGTTTGTTTTCTTTGCTTTGATCTAAAAATTCTAAGTTTGGTGTCATTTTATTGTTTTTTTCTTTCCTCAGTAATTTCAAAAATATATTTTCTCTTTATTTTAATTGATTTTTTTGAAATTTACAAAAAAAATTCAAATTTTTATCTTATCTTATCTTAGTTTTAAATTTCAAAATTCAAATCTTTTTCAAAAAATTATATCTTTTTCAAAATCTTATCTTATCTTTTTTTTTGAAATCTCAATATTTAAAATTCCAAAATTCAAAATTCAAATTTCAAAATTTAAATTTTAAATTTTAAAAATCAAACCTTTTCAAAATTTAAACTTTTTTCAAATCTTTATCTTATATTGTTGTCAGTGTTTCTAAGTTTTAGGAGTTTATTTTCATTAATTTTTTTATTAGTTTTGATTTTAATTTCTTTAGCTACTACGAATTCTCACCCCTTTGGTTTCAAGTTTGGTTCCAATATTGTTGTAGGGAATGGAAGCTCTAATAGGAACATGCATCAAGGATGTGAGAATCAAAGGTGGGAGGAGCCACAGGGATTTGATCAACCCTCTTGGCAACAGCCTCCGCCAACATACTATGACCAAGAGCCATTCCAAGAAGCATATCAAGATAATGGCTATGGTGAGTGCTCTTTTGATTATCAACAACCACTACCATATGCCTATGAACCCCCTCCTCAACATAGCTTTGAACCACCATACTCACAAGCCCCTTACCACCAAACACCCCCATATGACCATAACCCTTATCCACCATATCAACCACCCTATGAGCCATATGAGTCATACATAGATCCACCCCAATTCCAACCCAATTACTCCCAAGAACCACCACCTCCATATACTCCACATTCATATCCATCAATCCAAGAGCCTTATGGTCCTACTTATGATATCCAAGCAGAATAAGAGTCAAGGGATCGTCTCAAGGAAGCATTGGATCAATTTGAAGCAACCCTTCGTCAATTGGACGGAGCAGTAAGCCGAATGGCACCCGAAGCTCTCATGGCTAAAGAATCTCAATTTGAGAATAAGGAACTGAAGTGTGTGGTGCAACAAGTGGAAAAGATGGAGAGTGAGAAACCACCCTCTTATCATGAACCCTTCCTCCCAAGTAATGAACCCTCATATTCACCCCAATCTCCAATGGATGACATCCTTCATGGTATTCTTCATGGGCAAGCGAAGATGAAAAGGGATGTACTAGAATTCGCGATTGCCTTAACCGAGGTAGTAAATCGATCAGTTTCCCGATGTTCGGACACTCAAGGAACCCCCATGGCTTTATATGGAGAATCTACTGAAGAACACAGCATGAAGGAAAAGCTAGAAACTCCGGTGGACAGTGAGCAGCATGACTTTATATTAGAACAATTGGAGGAAGCCGTAATCATTGAAGAGGAAGAAGTGGTTAAAGACTTAGGAGATGCTGAACCTCTATGGAAAACTCAAGTTATAGAGCCTCCTTCAAAGACGTTTGAAATTGATGTTGAAGAGGGTGTACAACCTCCAAGGCATATCATGGTTGAAGACTTTGAAGGGGACGATCAAGTGGTGGATTCAATCATTAATGAATTCTTATCTACATTTGAATCCTCTCCCATTGGACTTGATATGGAGTTTAAAGAAGAAGAAGCACAACCTCCCATGCTCTTGGTGAACAATGAAGAAGAAATCGAATTGGAAGAAAGCTACCAAGAGTAAGAAGTTGATATTGAAGAAGCTTGCAAAGAGGTGGAAGACGTCAAAGAAGAGCACAAGGGAGTGGAGCTTGCAAGATCATTAGAAACACCTCTCCCAAAGCCATTACCGTCCAATACAACATTCAAGTGGGTAAAATTCTTATCCATAACCTTTACTTTCCCACTTGAATATGGGCTTCTAGAGACGGATGGTCAACTTAGAGCTCTTTGTGGCATTAAGAGCAAGAGGAAGATGGTTAGTGATTGGAGTTGTCAAGCAAGGTTCAACATGGTTGTATGCTCCAAGTTGAAATGCAAGGTTTGTGTAAAGCTCAATTGAATGGGTCTAGGAAGCTGTTTGGATGCCTTAGTGGGAATTTCAATTGCGTGCCACCCGGATGGAATCATGATAATCAACAAGAAGACAGGTGCAAAAGCAAGGTTTGGGACCCTGAAATTCATTCTAGCAATCAACACTCTTGGGGCCTTGTCACTTACTTTAGATTGCTTGACGGCGGTTTACGCCTAGTTTGGGATCCCGGAGGCCATTGGAATTACAAACATTGGTGGGGATTTAAGGATCAGTACAAGCACAAGCCACCATGACAAGGGACTCACCAAATGTCCAACTTAAGGACTTTAACTAAAACTGCTAGGTGGGAGACAACCCACCATGGTATATTCTTTCTTTTTTGTTCTTAGTTTTATTTTATTTTATTTCTATACCTGTTCATTCAGAATTTCTGCATAGCCATCTGCATTCTGCATTTTTGCATTTTGCATAAAAAAAGGTGAAGCACGAAACCGTGTCGCTGATATGAACTTATACTATCTTGCATTACCCACACTTTCTTCCCCTTTGTTGCAATTTTTGCACTATTGATATGCCATGTACTTTTACTGTTTTCTCACTTACATGTTGTAGCTACCATGTAATTGAGACCCTTATTATTTGGCATTACCCACTCATATTTTATTTGTTTTCTATCATTGTTTTTGGGTTCTTGTTCTTCTTTTTTCTCTTCTTTCAGGCTGGCCACCGATGAAGGAAAAAGGAAAAAACTTCTATATAGGGCAACAGACAAGTCTATCTGCACAACCTTTGGAGAAAAGCATCAGTTGGAGCAACCCGTCCACCTGCACATCTTAGTATGCACCAAGGACGGTGCAATCTTTAAGTATAGGGAGGTCGATACCGACTTTCGGTGGTTAGCTACTTCCTTTTCAACACCAATTCTTACTCTTCTTTGTAGTTAGTTGTTGCATTTGCATCTTTGATTGCATGTTTGTTACATTGTGTGCATATTTTACCACTTGGTTGAAGTAATATTTTATTTTTCAAGAAACTTTTTATAGCATTTCACTAATTTTAATTAAAATTTTTGAGAAACTTGTTTGAAGAAATATTATTCTGGAACATGGTTTAGAGCTCGAACACACAAAACCAGTGAGATTTTGAGCCTACTTGATTGGTTGCATCTTATCAACCAATATTTTTTTTGTTGTGTGTTGTTCTCTCTAAAATTGTGATCTTTGTCTTGCTTGATTCTATATTTCCATTGTTTAATGTATGCATGCACTTATGTGATTGAGGCCTTGTTTCACTAAGCTTACATACCCATATGGCCTTAACCTTTCATTATTCTTTGCAAACCAATTTGAGCCTATTTTACCCCTTTTATTCTTTACTTTAGCACATCATTAACTCTAAGGGGAAAATAATAATGTCCTTAATTTGAATCCTTGGTTAGCTTAGACTAGTGAGAGTGCTTATGATTTAAGTGTGGAAAAATTGGGTTTGGAAACATTTGGTTTGAGAATTAAGTATGTTAGAATTTTCTAAAAATGTGAAAGAATGTTGAGAATATGTTCATGCATTCAATACCTTAATCATATGTATTGAGAAAAACAAAAGAAAAAAAAAGAGAAAAAGAAAAAAAATATAAAAGAAAAAAAGAAAAGAAAAAGAGCAAACAATAAAAAGGGGACAAAATGCCCCAAAGTAAATGGTGAAAGCAATGCATATGTACTATACTCGAATTAGGATGCATGAATATGTGGAAAACATAGTAAATGGGTAGTTAGATTTTGAATTGTGATTACATGGACTGTCTTAAGTTAGGTGGGAAAAGTTTAAGTTAATTAAGGATTCAAATTTTAGTCCACTTGACCAAATACAATCCTACCTTGACCTTGACCCCATTACAACCCTCAAAAGACATATTGATTTGTGTATTGCTGCATTAAACTTCTGTTGATTGATAGAAGAAGAGCAAGTCTTAGAAAGAAAGGTTAACCTCCTTGTGTTCTCTAACAACCCTGGATGGAGGAATCACCCAAACTTTGGGTGGGGTAGTCAACAAGACCAAGGCCAAGATCAGAGACGTCACAATTCTAACAACAACACAGCTCCCCAACAATTCACACAGAGGACACACCCACAAAACCACATCAATACATCTCACCTTTCTACTTCTACCCTCAACATACCATCATTTGATGACAAAATCTCTAAGATTGAAACCTTACTTGAAAGCATATGGAAAGAAATTCAAGACAATAAGGTGTTCAAAGAGGAGGTAAGAGCCAATATGAAGAATCGGGGGGAAGCAATCAAGAAGCTGGAATTCCAAGTGGGATATTTGTCTGAGAAGATTCCCAGACCCACTGATGGCTTTCCAAGTGACACGGAGAAGAATCCGAGAGGTGAAACGAAGAAAGTAAGATGGGAGGATTGCAATATGGTCATTACAAATGACAAAGAGACTGAAGACAAGCCAAGCAAGCTGTTAGAACAACCTGAAAATACCTTAGTAGAGAAGGAGAAGAAAGACCAAGAAGAACCAGAAATCTCACAACAGGAGCTGCTAAGACTATATGCACCATTTCCTCAACTGCTAAAGGGTGCTGTGGGAAAGAGAATGTACTCAAGGTTCTTAGACTCGTTTGCATCTTTGAATGTGAACATACCATTCATCAAAGTCATTCAGCAAATGCCAGCATTCATCAAGTATATGAAGGAACTACTTCCCAGGAAGAGCTCACTCAAGGGGGGCCAGACTATAGTGATGAACAAGGATTGCAGCACCCTCATTCAAACACAACTGCCTGCGAAAAGAAAAGACCCAGGGAGTTTTCATGTCCCTTGTGCTATAGGAGAAACAAATTTTGATAGAGCACTTTGCGATTTGGGAGCAAGCATCAACTTAATACCCCTATCCCTGGTAAAAAGGCTGCAGATCAATGAGATACTACCTACAGATGTAGTCATAAGGCTGGCTGACAAGACTCAAAAGCAAGCAGTAGGAGTGGTGGAAAACGTGTTGCTCAAAGTTGGAAAATACTTTCTCCCAACAGACTTTGTCATCCTGGACATGGAAGAGAGTCATCTGCACCCAATCATATTGGGGAGACCATTTCTAGCTACTGCTAGAGCACTCATAGATGTGGAGAAAGGGGAGCTAATATTAAGGATCCATGATGAACAACTAAGCTTCAGTGTTTTCGAACTCTCACTAGAAAAAAATGAAGAGAACAAAGAACCGAGCAAAGATCATCATGAGATACTAAAAAAAGAAGCAAGCATTGGAGCACAACCAGCCCATTCTGAGATTCACTGGGTTGATGGACAAGGCGAACAGCAAATGCCACAGGTAAAGGAAAAATTGGAGGAACCTAAGCCACCAGAAGCAAGTGAAGGCAACAACAAAGGCTCATCAAAAAAGAAAGCCACCAAGAGTAAGAAAAAAGCACCAGGGACAAAGAAGAAGGTACCAAGGGGGTGGCGGAACAAGAAGATCCCTACGGAAGATTTCTCTCCAGGGGATAAAGTAGTCTCAGCCTATTTCACAGATATCCCCCCTAATCTCCCTACTGTACCATCTCAGTTACCTAAGGTCTTCACCATCAACAGAGTTCTTTCTTTGGAGCATGTAGAGATCATTGATACAACCAATGGATACAAGTCCACTGCCAGAGGAGAAGACTTCAAGCATTACCAACCACCATAATAAGGGGGTAACGTCAAGCTAGTGACGCTAAAGAAGCGCTTCATGGGAGGCAACCCATGTTTTACATACTTTCAGAAGTTAGTGAATAAATCAATATTCATGAATTCCAACCAAAACTTGACGAACACGTGTGAAATTTTTATATGCAGAATATAGTGAAGAACAAATTTGGTGTTCAAAGCATTCTTCTTAAAGCTTTGAACACAACCTTTCATCACAGTGCTCCAAACTAAGTTTGGTGTCACCCTATGGTGCCACCAAATTGCATATAAAGATACACAGTTAGTTAGTTAGTTGGAATTCATAAATAAACAATCAAATCTTCCTCCCCTTTCATTAATGTTAGCCGTAAAGTTCTTATGTTATTTTAATATCTTTTGTTACTTTTCTTATTTTATCTTTATAGGGAAGGAACAGGAGCATTTATGAGGACTGATTAGACAATTTAATGGGGGAGGCTCGGCCACTTCGCGAAGAGATATTTACACTTGTCCCAACAAGGAAGGCATGGGAAATGTTGCCATGCAACATTGAAAGAAGAAGAATCTTGAAGACCGAACCAACATTCCCCATCAAGTGATGATCCTTGTCCTCCCTTCGTATACAACCCCATCCGTCCATCAAGGAAGCATTCGTGCAATCCACACCCTTCATGCACTCATGATTTTTCCTATATAAGTGAACCTTAGTGCATGCTCACTCCTTACATTCAAACCCCCACTCTCCACACTTCTGTTGGCACACTAAACCCTTCATCACGCATTGTTTTAACCAACCCACTCTTTATCTATCCGAAGCCTCAACCCACCTCAAAACAACAACTCAAGTCATGGCATCATCAAGCTCAAAGAGGCAAAAGAGAAAGGAACCCATGGAGAGTGTTCCCTTTGACGAGAAGAGATTCAAAACTGCCTTTCATGAACGAGAATTCAAGCGGATAAGGGCCAGAAAGATATTGCCAGAGTTAATTTTCCAAATCAATGCCAATGAATCACCACAGATTTTGAGGAAAATCGAACAGAGAGGGTGGCAATTGCTCACCAGTTCAGAGGGTAAGATCAATGGCAACCTCATCAAAGAGTTTTATGCAAATGTAGTTAGAGAGGAGAAGACCAAAACCCCAACTTACAAAAGCTATGTGAGAGGAAGGGAGGTCGACTTCAGCCCAAGTGCCATAATAAGAGCTTTTCAATTGAAATTCCCTCATTTTGACGAGGAGAGTTATCAGTCAAGGATAAGTAGAAGCACTGATAAGGATGAGCTCTCAGAGATAGCGTCAGATATCTGTGTGATAGCAACTGATTGGGAGAGGTACTCAGATGGGAGACCAAAATTCATAAAAAGGGGAGACCTTCACCCTGAGGCCAAGGGGTGGTTCGAGCTTGTAAGAAGGTCCATCCTACCGGCTGCCAATAATTCAGAGGTTAACCTCAACCGAGCCACTATGGTGCAATGTTTAGTACAAGGTGGGGATATCAATGTACATGAGCTCATTGCCGAAGGGATTCAAGAGTCGGCTGAGAAAGTGGACTCAGGTGCCAGGCTTTGGTACCCTAGCACCATTCTCCGCCTATGCAACAAGGCTAAGGTAGTATTTGAGGACAACAGTCCAGACTGGGTGAACCCAGGGAGGCCGGTCACACTTGAGCGCATGGTCCATACCTCACTTGCTCAACAACTAAGAAGGCCACATATAGGAAGGCACAGAGCCCAGAAAGAAGTTCATCAAGAGGAGTATCATCAGGAAGATTACCAACAAGAAGAGCAACACAACCCAGCCAAACTCAATATGAGTCATATCTTACATGCCATTGAGGATTTGGAGATGAAACACATGGAGGGACAAGAGCAAATACTTGCCATGCAGTCCAAATGGATGAAGCAACAAGAAGAATGGCAGAAACAACACATGGAGCAGCAACAGGAGCAATACTCACAACTCACTCAAGCCCTACACCAAGTAACAGAGAGGCAAGAGCGTCAAGACAAACACCTTCAAGAGCTCAACCAGCGGCAATTAGCTCAGATGAAATCATTTAATGAGTTTAGCGTGCTGAATGAAGGAAGGCAGTTGCATAGAGAGGAATTCAGTGTAAACACTCAAGCCAGATTGAGCTATATGTCTGATAATATGCACCACCTACATTATGCCATTCCCACATATGAGGAGGTCCAAAAAGAGTTTGTTGAACGAGAAGAAGGAAGGTGAAACAACAGAAGGAAACTCTGAAGAAAAAAATGGAAGATGCTGGTTTCTGGAAGAAACTACTTGGAAAAAGCAAAGGGAGTGGGAGCACAAGCACTCAAGAAAAGCACCAAGAGGACAAGCATGGAGGAGAGCATGAGCAACCACATGAGTAAAAGGTGGTGGAGCTCCTTTATTGTTTTTTTTAGTTTATATTATCAATAAGGAGGATCTTGTATGAAATAGGACATGCCTCCATATTAGCTAGACAACTTTCAATTATGCATTCTGAGTTTTATGATTAAGAAGTCAATGCTTGCTAGCCTTTATGTTACTGCATTCGTATCTTTACTTATTGAATGTTTGTCCTTAGAATCAAATGAAGAGAGAATGTTTGTGTTTTGAAAGACCAGAGTAGAGTTCATAATGTGGAAGTGCATTCATGAATCTTTGGGGGTAGTCATAAGTTAGCTAAGTTGGTTCAACCACAAGGTTAGGATGACAACTATCTATCCTGAGTACTTTACTTTTGATATACCCAGGAGATTAAGATAACAACAAGATCCTAATAAGAGAAAAGGGAAAGAACAATGGAAGTGAAAAACAAAAGAAAAAGAGTAAGCAATAAGGCTAGGCACCAATGGTTTGCCTTAAGACATGTCTCTGTGGTGCTCCTGTGTGGGGGATCTACTTGGATGAATAAGCTCATTGGGGTGCTTTATCACCTGGTAACTTGGGTTAACTAACCCAGGATTATCAGCTGAAAATCCACTATCAAGAGTAACCCTCACCACAAAGCATTTAGTAACCCAAAGAGGTGCTGGACACCAAGGTCTCAAGGAAAGAAAATAAATAAACTATATGCCTGTGGTGTGTATGTATGGGGGAGAAACTTGAGTAAGTAAGTCCTTAGGGGTGCTTCAACACTTAGCACCTTGAACCAACTGGTTTGTGAGTGTTGGCTGAAAGCTTATCCTAAAGAGTTGCCCCTTTACAAAACACTTAGCCTAAATAACACAAACAGCCCTTGAAATAACAATAAAAGGATCAATAAATACAGGTCTCATGGGACATAACAAAGTGAGTAATTTAGGAGATGATAAAGGTCTGAAAGTTTTGGGCAGATATTCACTCAGACCTTGATTCAAGCATACATTGTGCATTTTACATTATTTCATGAGGATTTTGCATGATTTTAATGACAAAATTGTATATTGCATTACCCATGACTTGGACTAGAACTTTGATGCACTCTATTGCTTGATTTCAGGACCAAAGGAAGCAAGGAATGGGTGGTAACTTGCAAAGTTAAGGAGAAAAATAATTGCCAGAAACACTCTCAAAAGCCATCAATGCCCATGTTAAAGAGTCACGTTAACTAAGTTAACGTGAACTCTAACGTGAAGAAGAGAAGTAACAGAGAGGCAATTGCTCACAAATGGCCACGTTAGAAGCCACGTTAACCTAGTTAACGTGGCCTCTAACGTTAAAGGGGGAAGAGAAGCCAATGTTAGTGACACTCAAAATTATCACTAACGTTGGCCTAAGGTGCAAAAAGCCACGTTAACTCCCACGTTAACTTGGTTAACGTGGGGGCTAACGTAAGAGATGGAGAGTTGTCGACAACGTTAGTGACACTCAATATTGTCACTAACGTTGGAGCAACGACACAACCCCCAAAAGCCACGTTAACTTCCACGTTAATTTGGTTAATGTGGAAGCTAACGATGAGGAATGAAGAATGAGCCAACGTTAGTGACACTCAACATTGTCACTAACGTTGGGATGGCTAAGAATGGCCACGTTAGAAGCCACGTTAACCTAGTTAACGTGGAATCTAACGTGAGACGAAGGGGCACACTTGAACATTAGTGACAATGTTGAGTGTCACTAACGTTCTCGAAGGCTAACAAGGCAACGTTAAAAGCCACGTTAACCCAGTTAACGTGGGCTTTAACGTGAGGCAAAGGGGTGCATGGCAACGTTAGTGACAATATTAAGTGTCACTAACATTCTCGAACTTGTATTATCACTAAATGTTAAACACCCCTAACGTCTTGAGCTAAAGTCTCTGCCCACTTCACACTTTCTCTCTGCAAGTAAGCCAAGCCCAAATGAAGAAAGGAACTGCTTCAAACTCAAAGATCCAGAGGCCCAAGACTTGAAGAGCTAACTAGAAGCTGAGAAGAGTAGTATATATGGGAGTAGTTTTGAAATAGAAAAGGAGCTTTTGGGAGGAGAGAGAACTACTCTTTGTATTTTTACTTTCTCTGCACTTCTAGC
>NC_029780.3:58772948-58804627 GCF_000817695.3 Arachis duranensis | reverse complement strand
TGAAAGAGGAATGAAGAGATTAGCTAGAAATGCTTTCTCATGCTGGACCAAATTGAGTGTGGATGGGTATGTGGCTATAACTCTCTAAACACTTGATTTGGGAAGTGCATGTGGTATAATCAGTGACCACACTTCATCTCTTCTCATGAGCAATTGACCAAGAAATTGGCTATTGATCAAGATTTGAGAGATTGAATTGCAAGAAATTGTGGTTCAATCACTTAAGATTGCCAAGGAGATCAATGAGTGCATTGATTGAGGAAGAGATGAAAATGAAATTGATCTGGAGAATGCAACATCTCCTAAGCCCAATGAACTCCCCATTTCTGATCTTACCCATTCTCTTTAATTTCTGCAATTTACTTTTATGAGCAATTCCCCCATTCCCATTTACAATTCTGCAATTTACTTTCAGTCATTTACTTTCACGCCATTTTAATTTCTTCAATTATCAACTGTATTCATGGATTCGCTCCACTAGAACACTCCTCTAATTAAAGTTGCTTGATCAATCAATCCCTGTGGGATTCGACCTCACTCTATTGTGAGTTTTTACTTGACGACAAATTCGGCACACTTGCCGAATGGGAATTTGTTGAGAGACAAGTTTTCCCCCGATCAGTAGAGAATTGAGAGAATCGAACCTCAAACACTTGAGTGATCAGAGTGTATACACTTCCAGTAAGGGTTCGATGCATGATTCCTTGTTCTCGGCTTTCATGAGCTGTTTTCTTTTGCAAGTTTACTTGTACCTTATTTTATGATTTGAATTAGTGAGATCCAGTTCATATTTCTTCTTGAAAGATTTGTTTACTTTCAACCAAGTAGGTAGAAACATTTTGCATGTAGTTGTATTCATATAGATAGGTTGCATTTCATAAGTTTTACCATTCCTCTTCACTCTCTTATAGCTTCTCTTGAGCTTAGCATGAGGACATGCTAATTTGAGTGGGGAGATTGATAAACCACTATTTTACGGTTAATCTTGTGCTAATTTGAGTGGTTTTTATCAAGCCTTTGCACACTTATTCATACTATTTGCATGGTTTTACATTTTTCCTTCCTAACTTTGTGATATGAGTGAGAACATGCTTCTTTGGCCTTAGATTTGCTAATATTAATCATCTCTTATTACCATTAGATGTCGTGATATGTGTGTTAAGTGATTTCAGGGATTACAGGGCAGAAATGGCTTAGAGGATGGAAAGGAAGCATGCAAAAGTGGAAGGAATACAAGAAACTGAAGAAATTGCTAAAGTTCTCCAGCCTGACCTCTTGGTACTAAATCGACCATAACTTGAGCTACAGAGGTCCAAATGATGCGGTTTCAGTTGTGTTAGAAAGCTAACGTTCGAGGTTTCGCAACGATATATAATTTGTCATAGTTACCTCGAAGCCAAGTGACGCGAACGGATAGATCACGCTGACGCGTGACCTGGCAAAAACTCAATCCACGCTAACGCGTGGACGATGCCTCCGCGTGACTTTGCAGCGACCTGTACGAACCAAAAATCACTGGGGGCGATTTCTGGGCTATTTTTGACCCAATTTTTGGCCCAGAAAACATAGATTAGAGGCTATAAAGTGGGGGAATGCATCCATACAGACACAACTTCTCATATACATAATTTTAGGTTTAAATGTAGTTTTTAGAGAGAGAGGCTCTCTCCTCTCTCTTAGGTTTTCGGATTTAGGATTTCTTTTAGGATTAGGATTTCTACTTCTCAATTTTCAGGTTCAATATTCCTTTATTTTGACTTCTCTTCTACTTTTAGATACTATAATGCTTTTATTTATTAATGACTTATGTAGCCAAATTGGCTTATAAACTTTTCCATGTTAGATTTAATTTCATTTATTAATGCAATTTGAGGTATTTCAGATATATGATTTTTATTTAGCTTTCTATATTCTTGCCTTTGGTTGAGTAATTAGAGACTCTTGAGTTATCAAACTCTTTTGTTGATTGATAATTGGAAGTTGCTGATTGACTTGAATTCCACTAACTCTAGTCTTTCTTTGGGAATTGACTAGGACTTGAGGATTCATATTGATTTATCCACTTGACTTACCTTCATAGTTAGAGGTTGACTAAGTGGGAGCAACGAGCAATTCTCATCAGAATTGATAGGGATAACTAGGATAGGACTTCTAATTTTTATACCTTGCCAAGAGTTTTCTTAATTATTAATTTATTTTTCTTGTCATTTAAATTACTTGTTCCTTATTTCAAAAACCCAAAATAAAATATATCTTTTTCCATAACTAATAATAAATCATACTTCCCTACAATTCCTTGAGAAGATGACCTGAGGTTTAAATACTTCGGTTTATAAATTTATTGGGTTTTGTTACATGTGACAACCAAAACTTTTGTACGAAAGGATTCTCTGTTGGTTTAGAAACTATACTTACAACAAGATTATATTTGTGAATTTCTTTACTGATAGGAAATCCATTCGTCAATTCCCAGATCCCAAATCTTGATTCTACACCTGTCTTCAAGTTGATCATCATGATTCCATCCAGGCGGTAAGCGATCTGACTTCTCACTAAGGCATCCAAACAGCTTCCTAGACCCATTCATTCGAGCTCTACACCAACCCTTGCATTTAGATTTTGAGCTCCCAACCACAACGAACCTAGGATTGTATCGCCAACCACTAACCATCTCCCTCTTACTCTTAAAGCCACAAAGAGCTCTAAGCTGACCATCTGTCTCAAGTAAACCATATTCAAGTGTGAAAGTAAAGGTCAAGGATAAGAATTTTACCCACTTGAATGTTGTATTGGATGGTATTGGCTTTGGGGGAGAGGTCTCAAACAAACTTGGCAAGGTGATCTCCAGCTCCATTCCCTTGGGCTCTTCTTTGACAACTTCCACCTCTTTGCAGGCTATTTCAATTTCAACCTCTCCCTCTTGGTAGCTTTCTTCCAATTCAGTCTCTTCTTCATTACTTACCAATGGCATGGGAGGTTGTGCTTCTTCCTCTTTAATCTCTATCTCTTGATCAACCTCTGCAAAGTCTTCAACCATGATCTGTCTCAGAGGTTGTACACCCTCCTCAACATCAACATCAAATACCTTGGAAGGAGGCTCTAGGACTGGACTTTCCAATAGAGGTTCAGCATCTCCCAAGTCTGCAACCACTTCTTCCTCTTCAATAATTGCTGCTTTATCCAGTGGTTTTAGTATAAGATCGTACTACTACTTGATGATTTCCTTTCTATGACAACTCTTTTCAACTATTCTTTCATCTTCAAGGGTCTCTCCTACCTCCACAATTTGGGCCTCCTCTTGCTCCTCTGGAAATAAGGCCGCGTGTAACCGATCCATCACGATTGCATCCCTAAGACGATCCCTTCTCTCTTGTTCCATGTCCATAGTATAATTGGGATCATCTTGCTCTTGGATTGATGGACGTGGGTGCTCTTCCATGGAGGGTGGTGATGCGATGGAGAGATCATTATGTGGTTGAAAAGGAAGTGCACTAGAGCTTGAGGGTTGAGTATTCGAGGTAGAGGATTGGTCCATATGGGATGTAAGAGCTTGAAGAGTAGAGGTGAGACTAGTGATAGAAGCAAGTGTGGTATGAAGCTCTATTTGCCCTTGGTGAATAGCACCAAGGGTGTTGTCATCCAGTGGAGGTTGGGGTGGATAGGAGGGTTCATTATTTTGGAGAAAGGGTGCATGGTAGGAAGGTGGTTCTTCTTGGTAAGGGCATGGAGATGGTGAAAATTGAGGTGGTGGCTCATGAGAGTAATTATGCTGGAATGGGTGTGGTTCTAAGTATGGTTCATAAGGTGGATAAGGGTTAGGGTCATATGAGGGTGTTTGGTAGTAGGGGGCTTGTGAGTTTGGTGGTTCAAACCTATGTTGAGGAGGGGGGTCATAGGCATATGGTGGGGCTTGTTGGTAACTACAAGGGGGTCCACCATATTCATCATATTGGTATGCTCCCTGGAATGGCTCTTGACCATAGTAATTTGGTGGAGGTGGTTCATAAACCACTATTTTATGATTCATCTTGTACTCAATTGAATGATTTTATCAATTCTTCACCCACTTATTCATATGAATTTGCATGGTTTTACAATTCCTTCCTTGTTTTATGATATATGAGAAAACATGTTTCCTATGCTCTAAAAATATTAAATTTAATTATCCTTTATTACCATTCGATGCCGTGATTTGTGTGTTGAGTTCTTTCAGGTTTTATAGGGCAAGAATGACTTAAAGGATGGAAAGGAAACATACAAAAATAGAAGGAAAGCACAAAATGGAGCTTTTAAAGAAACTGGCAGCGACGCAAACGCGTGGACGACGCGAATGCACACTTTGCAAAAAGTGGCACCTGCGTGAACGTGTGCATGACGCGAACGCGTGACTCGCGAAACACACATGACGCGGACTCGTGACTGACGCGACCGCGTGGAAGAGCAAAACTCCAGATAACGCGATCGCGTGACCCACGCGGATGCATGACCCACGCGGACGCATGACTTGAGCGATCTGCAGAAATTACAGAATGTGCTGAAGATGATTTTGGGCCACATTTTGATCCAGATCCGAGCCCAGAGAACACAGATTAAAGGCTATAAATTGGGGAATCCAACCATTCATGGAAAGAACATACATACATACATAATTTTAGGATTAGATGTAGTTTTTAGAGAGAGGTTCTCTCCTCTCTCTTAGGATTAGGATTAGGATTAGGATTTCATCTTCTTCAATCACAGGTTCAATGTTCCTTTTATTTATTTTCTCAATTTAGTTTATGAACTCTTTATGTCTAGATTGATTTTCTATTTAATACAATTTGAGGTATTTCAGACTTATGATTGCTTTCTTTAATTTGTGTTATTGATGCTTTTGCTTTATCCAAATTATTTTCATTCGAGTAGATTTCCTTCCCTTTTGGCTTTGGTTAATTAATTGATAATACTTGAGTTATCAAACTCAGCAGTGGTTGAAATTGGCAATTGCTAATTAATTTGGATCGCTCTAAAGGTTGACTGAAACTCGAGGATCAATTTAATTAGTCTACTTGACTTTCCTTTATTTAATAAAGTATAATTAAGTGGGATTGAAACCCAATTCTCAGCACACCTGATAAGGATAACTATGATAGAAATTCTAATTTTCATACCTTGCCAAGAGATTTATAGTAATTGATTTATTAATTCCTGCAACCTATTTACTCTCTTGTTCAAACCCTTTTCAAAATCCAAAATTACAGTTTTCCATAACCAATAATAAAACACACCTCCCTGCAATTCCTTGAGAAGACGACCCGAGGTTTGAATACTTCGGTTTATAAATTTTATTGGGTTTGTTACTTGTGATAACCAAACGTTTGTAAGAAAGGAATTCTTGTCGGTCTAGAAGCTATACTTACAACGGGAATTTATTTGTGAAAATTCTAGACCGTGCGAGAGTTTCGTTCTTCAAAATGGCGCCGTTGCTAGGGAGTTGCAAACGTGTGCCTTATTATTGGTTATTGTAAATATTTTTTCTTTTACTTGTTTATTTTTTTTGTTTTCCCTTCTTATTTCTAATAGCTACTATGAGTTCTCACCCCTCTCGCTTTGAGTTTGGTTCTAATTTTGTTGAAATGAATGGAAGCTATAACAGGAATATGCATCACGGTCTAAGCAATCAAAGATGGATGGAGCCAAGAGGATGTGATCAACCCTTTAGGCAACAACACCTTCTTAGATATCATGGACAAGGACCGTTCTACAATGCATGCCAAACTGATAGATATGGTGGACCCACTTGTAATTATCAACAAACCCCACCCTGTGCTTATAGACCACCCTCTCAACGTAGCTTCGAACCATCACACTCACAAGCTCCTTTTCACCATTCACCGTCGTATGATCCTTATCCACCCCAATTTCAATCCAATCACTCCCAAGAACCACCACTCCCCTGTGCACCATGTCCACATCCATCAAGCCAAAAATCATAGGCTTGCTTCGAAGAATCAGTAGATCAATTTCATGCAACTCTTCATCAACTGGAGCAAGCAATAAATCAATTATCTTCCAGACGTTCGGACACTCAAGGAACTCCCATAGCTTCGAGTGGAGAATCTAATGAAAAATGTAGCATGAAGGAGACACTAGAAACTCCAGTGAACAGTATAGAGCATGACTTCGTACTAGAACAAGTAGAGGAAGCTGTCATTATAGAAGAAGAAGAAGAGTTAGTTGAAGATTTATGAGATGTTGAACCTCCATGGGAATCCAGAATTATGGAGAATTCTGTCAAGGACGCTACAACTAATGCTAAGGAGGATAGTGCACAACACCTAAAGCAGGCATCTTATGGGGAACTGGACGGAAAAACCCGAGACACAAGTTTCCTTGATGATGATAATCACAAGTCAACTTCTCTTAGTAATGAACTTGCATCCGCAAGTGAATTCTTTGAGATAGAAGAATCTTTCCCGAGTGAATACGAAGATGATGCAGAGGTAGACTTTTCTCGACCTCCCAATTATGACTCAACTGATGAGGAAGAAATCGAGGACTTTGATCAAGACATGGTTGAAATTGAAGAAGTTTGTGAAGAAGTGGAGGAATTCACAGAAGAACACAAGGGAGTAAAGCTTGCAGAACCACTGGAAACACCTATCCCAAGGCCACTACCACCCAACTCCAACTTCAAGTGGGTAAAATCCTTAACTTTTATCTTTACTTTTCCACTTGAATACGGTTTACTTGAAACAGATGGCCAGCTTAGAGCTCTTTGCGGCTTTAAGAGAAAAAGGGAAATGACTCGCACTAAGAGTTGGTATGCAAGATTCAATGAGGTTTCACACTTCAATTTGAGGTGTAAGGATTGGTGTCAAGCTCAATTGAAAGGATCTCGGAAGCTGTCTGGTCACTGCAGTGAGAATTCAGACTACTTATCACCCAGTTGGAAAAATACAGATCCAGACAAAACGGGTGTAAAAGTAAAGTTTGGGATCCTGGAATCTATTCTGACATTCAACACCCTGGGAGCCTGAAAACCTGTTTGAAACAGCTCAAGGGCTTTACGTGCCTTGTTTGGGACCCCAGAGGCTGTTGGCATTCCAAACATTGGTGGAGATTTCTGGATGAATTCAAGCACAAGCCACCATAACAGGGAACTCACCAAATGTCCAACTTAAGGACTCTAACTAAAAGTGCTAGGTGGGAGACAACCCACCGTGGTATGATCGTTCTATTTTCAATTTTATTTAGTTTTGTTTGTTTTTTAGTTTTATTTTCTCTTATTGAACCTGGAATTGTTCATCACATCTGCATCAGCATCTGCATACTGCATTCTGCATTTTGCATAAAAAAATAAAAAAGAGAGAAAATCACCCCACACGAGCGCGTAGGCCACACGTGGGCGTGGAATGGAAATCGGCGTAAAGATCCAACTCCCAGAAAGTTGGCTGGAATTGTGCGGCTGGTGTGCGTTTAGTACAAAATGGCCCACGCGTTCACGTCCCTGACGGAAACGCGTCACTTGCACAACACTCATTCCACGCGAAAGCGTGAGCGACGCGTCCGCGTCGCATGGATATTATGGACCCCGAAATGGAAACAAAGAGTTGTGCCGAAACGATGCTGGAACTATGCATCTAGAACAATTTACAGCGACGCGTTCACGTGCTTCACGCGTCTGCCTCACTCATCTTTTACCCAACCTATGTGATCGCGTCAAATCACGCGACTGCGTCATACCCCCTCCATCCTAATCACGCGATCACGTGCCCCACGCGTTCGTGTCGACTCAAATTCACTTAACCCACCTACGCGAAACCCTACCCCTTCGCGTCACCACTACCTCCTTCCCTCCACTTCTTCTCCAACCCCCTCCACCGCCTACCTCCACTAAGGCCACCCAGAACCGTGCCACCACCCAAACCGAGCCACCACCCTCACCCCCTTCTTCTCTTCCCTCACCTACCTTCCTTCTCACCCAACTCCCCTTCCGCCATTAAACCCTACCCGAGCTCCCAACCACCGAACCGCCACCTCAGGCACCACCACCCATCACCGCACCACCTACAACCACCACCCACAAACCCTTGCCCCCTTTTCTTCTTCCCTTTCCAACCGCCCTTAACCCTAACCCAACATAACAACCAACCCCTACCAACAACCCCGCCACTGCCCCCGTCCGACCACCACTGTGGCATCGCCATGCCACCACCGTGCAGCCACCAGTTCCACTACTCCCCTCTCTGTCTCAGATTCTGATCTATCCCTCTGTTCGTACACATCACAGGTTCTGCTATGCACCGATTTCTCTGTCATTCATAGTTAGTTGCATATTTTTCAGATTCTGTTCAACTTAGGATAGTTAGAGATGCACGATTGTAGTGGATTCTAGGTGGTTAGGTAGCTAGGATGTGGTTAGTGGATTTAGGGCTGATAATTGCACCGTTCTTGATGACCTGTTTTATCTATTTCGCAATTTTGCTCTGGCTGTGCTGATAATTCTGTTCATCTGCTGTTCTTCATGTTTTGGGCTGCTATTGCACTGATCTTTACTGTTCCTGTATTTGTGACTCTTTGTAGCACCTTTTAATCTCATATGAACTATTTTTCTTACTATTTATTACCTGGGAACATCCAATTTTAGCCGGAATGCTGCCTAATTTTCTGCAGCTTGTTTTCATGTATTGAGTTTGGACACTTCCTATTTTGCATTACTTGATTCCAACCAAACCAAGTTATAACTGCACGGGCTAGCATTCTTATTCCTTTTGACTCCCTGGTTAATGAATTGCTTTATTGATGATTTCATTTTAATTTTGCACCTCGTATATCTATCTGAATTGTCATCAATAAACTGATATCTTTGCTTGAATTCGAGTTGATTGTTCTTTAAATTTGTGGCTTTCTTGTTAACTAGGAAACCCATCATCATGCCACTTACCTTAACTGTCTTTTTTTTTACTAACTCCCTCTTTTCACTTTCTAACTTCCTCTTGACCTATTAACCATTTTAACTTTCCAACTTCTCTTTTTACATGACTACTTTAACTTTCTAACTCAGGGCATGATCATTGTTTTTCCTAATTAACACGACTTCCACTTGTCATATATTTTGGATTGTGATTTCTAGTTTCAGACTTTTCCACTTGCATACAATCCACAATGCACATACGTTTAACTCATTTCATGCTTCTCTTGCTCTTTTGCCACTCTGTGCTTATCTTGCTATTATATTTCTGTCATTTAATTCCTTGCTCTTTAATTTTCAGTCATATACTTTATTTACTTTATAGTCAAGTTATTTAGTTTTTGATTGAATCTCCTTGAATTTGATTTGTTTACCTAGAATAGCCAATTGATTAAAGTTGCTTGAATCTACCAATCCTCCTAGGAATGATAACCCACTTACCGTGGTATTACTTGATGTGATCTGGGGCACTTGCCGGTAGTTTTGTGTATTAGGTTTGTAGAATCCGTATCAGCCACCACACTACAATTACCACCAAGGAAACTGTGCCCGTCTTCGGCTTGCCTATTACATCACCGCAGCACCCTTGTGCACCATCGTCATCTCGATTCTCTCCTTGCCTATTGTCATGGTGAGAAGCACTAGATCCGACCCAGGAAGAGGAAGCTAATTGACCCAGCTTCATTAAACCCAGCCAACAGTATATACCTTCTGCAACTTGTGATGGGCCAATAGTTAGAGGGATTAGGACCAAGTGACTTCCCTTAGAGGCAACAACATCTCTCTTTCTATTGGGCCTAACACTCACATTATGTGGAATCCCCTAAGCCCTCGTAGCCTATAATTGCATCCCCTATAATCCCAGCTAAACGATTCTCTCCGATTCCACATCGTTATTCAAATTATTAAATCTCACAAAATCTGCACTCCCCTATAATCTAGCTTGATGCCTGATAAACCGCTATTTTGCAGTTTATCTTGTGCTTAATTTAGTAGATTTTATCCATTATTCGCACACTTATTCATAGAAATCGCATGTTTTATATTTTCCTTCCTAATTTTGTGCTTTAATTGAAAACATGCTTCTTTGGTCTTAAATTTGCCATTTTTAATCCTCCCTTAATACCATTCATTGTCGTGATATATTTGCTAAGTGTTTTTAGCATTTATAGGGCAGGAATGGCTTAGAGGATGGAAAGGAAGCATGCAAAAGTGGAAGGAACACAAGAAATTGAAGGAATTGCAAAGTTGTCAAGCCTGAACTCTTCATATTAAATCGATGATAACCTGAGCTACAAAGGTCCGAATGAGACAGTTCTAGTTGCGTTGGAAAGCTAACATTCGGGGCTTCGAAATGGTATGCAATTTTCCATAGTTGCATTGCTGTTAGGCGACGCGTACGCGTGGATAGTGCAGCAGACAAGCGACGCGTATGCGTGGGCAACGCGTACGCGTGACGGAGCCACGTGCTGTACGTATCAGAAATTGCTGGGGGTGATTTCTGGGGTAATTTTGGCCCAGTTTCAAGCCTGAAAACACAGATTAGAGGCTGGTAGTGGAGCAAAATCAATCATCGACTTCTCATTATTCACAATTTAGGTTTTAGATGTAGTTTTTAGAGAGAGTCTCCTCTCTCTAGGTTTTAGGTTTTTAGGTTTAGTCTTTCTCAATTTCAGATTTCTATTATGCTTTAGTTTAGTTCTTCTTCTACTTTTATTTATTCAAGTACTTTAGTTCATCTATTCCTCTTGTTGATTTCTCTATTTTCTCAATTTAGTTTACGAATCCTCCATGTTAGATTCAATTTTCTTATTAATGCAAGTAGAAGTATTTTATGTTTATTGCTTCTTCCTTCATTGCTTTTCATTGATGTTTGCGATTGGTTGTTTAGATTTAATATTCTCTTATTAATTTTCTATGTATTTACTTTGTGCATTCCAAGTGTTTGATAAAATGCATGGTTGGATTCTAGATTAGACTTATTTCTTCTTGGCTTGGGTTGAGCAATTGGTAACACTTGAGTTATCAAACTCCTTTATTGATTGATAATTGAAAGTTGCTAGTTGATTTGGATTCCCTTAAAGCTAGTCTTTCCTTAGGAGTTGACTAGGACTTGAGGAATCAAATTGATTCATCCACCTGACCTTCCTCCATGGTTAGAGGTTAACTAAGTGGGAGCAATGGCTTTCTCATCACAATTGATAAGGATAACTAGGATAGGACTTCTAGTTCTCATACCTTGCTAAGAGCCTTTCTTAGTTGTGAGTTTATTTCCTTTGTCATTTACATTTCTTGCTCATTATCTCACAAAACCCAAAAAAAAAGATACTTCATAGCCAATAACAAGAACACTTCCCTGCAATTCCTTTGAGAGATGACCCGAGGTTTGAATACTTCGATTATTATTTTTAAGGGGTTTGTTACTTGTAACAACCAAATTTTTGTATGAAAGGATTATTGTTGGTTTAGAAACTATACCTTCAACGAGATTTTATTTGTGAAATTCTTTACCACACAAAAATCCGATCAAGAAAATGGCACTGTTGCCGGGGAATTGCAAATGTGTGCCTTATTATTGGTTATTGTATATATTTGCTTTTTACTTGTTTGCTAATTTTTGTTAGTTTTAGGACTTTGTTTCTTATTTTTATTAGTTTTTATTTTTATTTGCTACTATGAATTCTCACCCCTTTAGCTATAAGTTTGGTTCAAATTATGTTGTAGGGAATGGAAGCTACAATGAGAATATGCATCAAGGATAGAAGAATCAAAGATGGGATGAGCCACAAGGATTTGATCAACCCTCTTAGCAAAAACCTCTTCCGGTCACATATAGGTATAACTCCAATCCTAATACATACCAATCTACTGGATGTGGTAGTCCTTCTTGTACGTGTCAACAACCACCACCATATGCCTATGAACCCCTCCTCAACATAGTTTTGAACCACCATACTCACAAGCCCCTTTCCACCATTCACCTTCATATGACCCTAACCTTTATCCACCATACCAACCACCATACGAACCATACGTAGAACCACCCCAATTCCAACACAATTACCCCCAAGAACCACCACCTCAATATACACCATCTCCATATCCTTATCAAGATGAACCACCTTCCTATTATGAGCCCTTTCTCCCAACAAATAAACCCTCCTATCCACCCCAAGCTCCCATAGATGATACCTTTAATGTTATTCGCCAAGGGCAAAGAGAGCTTCAAACCACACTTACCTCTATTATCATTGGTCTCACCTCTACTCTCCAAGCTCTTATATCCCTATGGATCCATCAATCCAAGAGCAAGATGATCCCAATTATGATATTGACATGGAACAAGAGAGAATGGATCGTCTTAGGAACGTAATGGATCGGGTTCACACATCCATACTTCAAGAGAAGCAAGAGGAAAGCTCCATCATTGAAGACAAAGTGGTTGAAGACTTAGGAGATGCAGAACCTCGATGGGAAACTCGAGTCATAGAGCCTCCTTCCAAGACGTTTGAATTTGATGTTGAGGAGGGTGTACAACTCATATAGCCACTTATTTTCCTTATTGTGTGTAACTGTTCTCTTTCTAGGATTGTAATCTTTGATCTGTTTGATTCTTTATGTCCATTACTTTATGTATACATGCATTTATATGATTGAGGCCATTGTTCAAATAGCTCACTTACCCAATTAGCCTACCTTTTACCTTCCATTGTTAACCAATTTTAAGCCTATACTTAACCCACTTATTCTTAATTGTAGCACATTACAAGCCTAAGTGAAAAATAATAAATGTCCTTAATTTAGATCTTTGATTAACTTAGGCTAGTAAGAGTGTTTATCATTTGATTTTGGGAAAGTTGGGAACATTGGGTAGAGATAAAAGTATATTTTGTATTTGTGTTGAAAATCTTGGAAATTGGGTACATACTCATGTATTAATCATGTGTAAACCATATGCATTGATGTTCTTGTATATATTTTAGTTTGAAAAGAAGCAAAAAATGAGAAAAACAAATATATATATATATATATAGAAAAGAAAGAAAAAAGAAAAGCAATAAAAAGGGACAAAACGCCCCAAGGTGAAGTTCAATAAAAAAAATCAATGCATATATGTGGTGATCAAAAATGGAACGCATAAGTGTGTGAAAAAGTGAAGAATGGGTAGTTAGGTTTGTTTAGAATTGTATAGGTTGTCATATGTTAGGTGGGAAGCTTAGGTTAATCAAAGATTCGAATTCTAGTCCACTTGACCATATGCATCCTACCTTAACCCTAGCCCCATTACAACCTATGGAAAGCCCTCATGATATTTGTATGCATGCATGAAATAATTGATGAGTGTTAAATGAAAAACAAATCTTGGAAAGCAAGATTAGGGGAGAATTGAGTGAATCAACCCCATACACTTGAGTGCCTAGAGCGGATACATATCCGGTGAGGGTTCGATCGCTCAATTACATATCTCCACCCATGACCATCTTTTCTTGCAAGTTTGTAAAATCTTTCAATGATTCTATTCAATTGTAGGTTGATTTGATTGCTATTGCCTTAGCCCTTGTGCTTGTATATGTATTCTTGGAAATTGACTTGTTTTGACCAAGTAGTTGCATTCATTTAGATAGATTGCATGTAGATAGGTTGCATTTAGGTAGTTTGCATTGAATAAATGTTGATACCCCTTTTGCTTCTTTCTTGATTTTAGCATGAGGACATACTTAGTTTAAGTGTGGGGAGATTTGATAAACCCTTATTTTGTGGTTTATTTTGTGCTTAATTTTGGGGATTTTATCACCTTTTCCCACATTTATTCAATGAAATAGCATGGTTTTGTAATTCTCCCTTGAATTATGCTTAAGTGTAAAAACATGCTTTAAGGCCCTTAAATTGGTGATTTTAACTCACTTTAATTCCATTTGATGCCTTGATGTGTTTGTTGAGTGATTTCAGGTTCATAAGGCAAGTATTGGATGGAAGAAATGAGGAGAAAAGCATGCGAAGTGGAGAATGCATGAGGAAACAAGAATTGGGAATGCATCAATAGGCGCGCATGCGTATAAGGCGCGCACGCGCAAAAGTGATTTCCCATATAGACGCGCACGCATCCGCGTGGATGAAGAAATAGCCAATCGATGCGCACGCACACATGGCGCGTACGCGCTGATACTCGCAGATGACTCACTTAAAGGCAAAACGCTGGGGGCGATTTCTGAGTAGCCCAGGCCCAATTCCAACCTATTTCTGAGTATATTTCATGCAGAATTGAAGCCCAAGCAAAGGGGGGAGCACTTGGTTGTAGCTTAGCATCATGTAGTTTAGTTTATAGAGAGAGAAGCTCCCTCTTCTCTCTAGAATTAGGTTAGGTTAGGTTAATCTCTTCTAAATCTAGGTCCAATTTCATGTTTCCATCTCATTTCCTTTATGATTTCTTACTTCTACTATTTCATTCTCATGGTTTGTAGTGTTAATTTTCCTCTTTGATCTCCTTTGTAATCATGTACTCATGATGGATTTGGTTTATTTTTAATACAATTTAATGTTTGATGTTCTTTTAATTGTTGATTTGAGTTGTGATTTTACTTTTCTTGCAATTGGTAGTTGGAGGATTTACTATTTCTTGCACATTCACCATGCTTTCCATTTATACCCACCAAGTGTTTGACAAAATGCTTGGTTGGGCTTTAGAGCAGAATTTTATGCTCTTGGCTTGGGAAGGTAACTTAGGAACTCTTGAGTTGCTAATGTCCAAGTGATTGATGATTGGGAGCCATTAACCTTAGATCTCACTAATTGAATTAGTGGAGAAATAGAACTTATGGACTTGGATTGACATAGCTCATTTGACTTTCCTTTATCATTTAGAGGATGACTTAATGGGGTTGATCCTTGCCAATTCTCATGATGTGATTAGTGATAAGGATAGAGATCCTTGACCACCAACCCTTGCCAAGGCCCTTTTGTTATTTGAATTTCCTTATCATTTACTTTTCATGTCTCTTATTCCAAAAACCCCAAAACAATCCTCATACCCAATAAGCATTCACTTCATTGCAATCCTTGTGAAATGACCTGGAGTCCAAATACTTCTGTTAATTCTTATTTGGGGTTTGTTACTTATGACAAAACCAAAAATTTAATTTGATGTGAGAGTTGTTTGTTGGTTTGGAGCTATGCTTACAACGAAGTTCTTAATTCTACAAGAGAAAATCTAGATCGACGACAATTTTTGCTATAAGTGGGCTTGAAATTCTTCAAAAGACTTTTAGGTTAAGTCAACCAAACAGGTAGTAAAGAAGCATGAAAGCATTCAAGCAATAAATCAAGCAATTGTGAAATTGGGTAATGCATGGACATTGATTGATGTGTAAGTAGACTTAGTGAACAAAATGGTATATGAAACTCACACCACAATCAATGACACATATTAAAGTTGTTGCAACACGGAAGTGACATAGAGGTGAGAACATGGATGCTATGGAACTTAGGAAAAGGAAGATAGAAGTGAAAATCAATCACATAGCAAGCATGGTCCACAAAACTTTACAAAGCTCAAAAATATGTCACTAGGTAAGCTTTCGATCCAACTTCACAATTCTAGAATTTCAATGCATGAAATAAGTGATGTGAACAAGGGTAAATCACAAGCAAGCATCACCTAATAAAATGCATTGATAATATACAATTTCCTAGCAATGGATGATGAATGCATGATGGCCAAAACATGCAATTCAAAAGAGTTAAGAAGCTTAAAGGCAATGTAACATATACTTGGTGTTCACAAACATTAAGCATTAAGAACCCAAAACCAAGTGACAAAATATAACCTCAACAATTGAATCCAACAATGACAATCAAAGAGAATCATGCTAAAATAGCATCAGTTAATACTAAGCAGCAATAAACGGCAAACAAAATTAATAATCCAACACTTATAATGAAAAATAAAAAATTAAATGAAAAATTAAACTAAGTAAACAAGTAACTAACTAACTAAAAGAAATGGTTATGGATGGTGTTTAGTAGTGTTGGATAACGGTTGAAGGGTGGAAAGAGAAGAGAAGAAGGAAAGAAATGGGAAGAGGAGAAGAAAAGAAGGAGAGTGGAACAGGGCAATCCACGCGTGCGCATCATGTGCGCGTAAGCTTGGATTGATGAAATGGAAGCGACGCGTATGCGCAGCTGACGCGTACGCGTGCATGGCAAAGCAGAGAGTCGACGCGTACGCGTGAGGCACGCGTGTGCGTGGGGGATCTTATACCTTGAGCACAAAGTTGGCACACTTCAGGCATAACTCTCGAGTCAATGTATGGAAGGGTGGAACTTTTAATCCACGCGTATGCGTACGTGACGCATACGCGTGGATGGTCGAAAATGCATGAGGCACGCGTACCCGTGAGTGACGTGTACGCGTGGGTTGGTGCTCTGTTTTTCAAAATTTTTCTAAGTTCTTGCACCAAACCAAGCATTCCCAACCTCCAAACAATTACCAAAACATCATAAAACTTTATTTAACACACTAAACTCCCAAATGAACATATCTAACCAAACAAAACATAAAATTTAACCTATTTTACCAATATGTACAAAAGATAAAAAGGGAAAGATGTTACCATGGTGGGGTGTCTTCCACCTATCACTTTTGTTTATTGTCCTTAAGTTGGACTTATAGGGAGCTATCCATCAAGGTGCCTTGTGCTTGAATCCATCCTTGAACATCCACCAATGCTTGGACTTCCATTGTGGTTCATCATTCAAAGTTAATAACTCCAAGCTTTGATGGAGTTCTTCACAAACCATAGGCTACCAAAGTTAATCTTCCTTGTGCGATCCGGGATCCCACACTTTGTTTTCACACCCGTCCTTGAGTTGATCATGATGATTTCCTCCGGGTGGCAAGAGAGATGAATTCTCATGAAAACACCAAACTACCCTCCTAGATCCATTCAATTGAGCACTAGTCCAATCCATGCTCCTCAATTTTGAGCTTCCAACCATAATGAGCCTAGACTTATAACGCCAACCACTAAACATCCTCCTCTTACGCTTAATTCCACAAAGCGCCCTAAGTTGTCCATCCGTCTCAAGCAAACCATGTTCAAGTGGAATAATAAAGCTAAGAGTTAAAAGTTTTACCCACTGAAATAAAGGATTAGATGACAACCTGGGTGGAGGAGATCCCAATGATCTTGACAAGGCACACTCTACTCCTGTCCATCCTCTTCTAGATGCTTCCACCACATGGCAAGGTTTTTCAAGTTCCTCCTCTTGCCAAGCTTCCTCAAGTTCAAGCTCTTTTTCACCAATTTCTTCAAGCTCTTCCCTGTCACTCAAATCATAAATAGGAGGTTGAGTGAAGTCTACCTCCTCATCAATTTCAAGCATAGTGGGAATGGATTCATCAAGCTCAAGAGGATCATATGTTGATTCGGAATCATCATAAATAGGAGGGCTTGTTGCTTGGAACCCTTCTTCCAATTCTTCAATCACATTGTGCCTTGGAGGTTGTGCACTCTCCTCCTCAACATCAACTTCAAACTCCATGGAAGAAGGCTTTTCAATTTGTGATTCCTCTAGGTGCTCAACATATCCTAAATATCCAACCACAACTTCCTCTTGTTCAATAATCTCTACCTCCTCCTCTCGCTGCATTTCTTGCTTTAACTCCTCTTCTTTACCTTGGAGCTTCAAGTTCACTCCCTCACGAAGCTCCTTGGTTGCTTCTCCACATTCAACAATGGGAGCGCCTTGATTGCATAGGCTTAGGCGGGATAAGACTATGTTACCAATGGGTTCTACTATGATAGCCATTTTTGTTCTTAACTCCTCAAACTTCTTTTCATTCTCCTTGTGTCGCCTTAAGATATGAGATTCAAGATCTCTTAATTCTAGCATGGGGGCTTCATCGGGAGGCGATGGTGGAAGAGAGGGTTCATTGTTTGAGGGAAGGTTGTTGTAATTGGAAGGTGGTTCATATTGGTGAAATTCTTGAGGTGGTGTGTATGGACTTTATGGTTCATGGGGGTATTGGTATTGGAAAGGTGGTGGTTCTAGATACGGTTCATATGGTGGTTGGTACGATGGGTATGGGTTGGGGTCAGATGAAGGTGAATGATGGTATGAGGCTTGTGAGTATGGTGAAGGGCTATATTGAGGAGAGGGTTCATATGCATATGATGATTGTGGTTGACAACCACAATGAGGGTCATCACATACATTAGATTGGTATGTATCAAGATTTGAATTGTACCCATAAGAAGCCAGAGGAGGTTGTTGCAAAGAAGGTTGTCCATAAGCTTGGGGCTCCTCCCACCTTTGATCTCCAAATCCTTGATGCATATTGTCATTGTAATTTCCATCTCCTACAACATAGTTTAAACCAAACTCATAGCCAAAATGATGAGAATTCATAGTGACAAGAGAAAATGAACAAAAGCTAACAAGAAACAAATAGAACAAAAATTCTACAACTAGCAAAAACTAACAAACAAACCAAAAATCAAGATATTCACAATATATACAATAGTCAATAATATAACACCATTGCAATCCCCGGCAACGGCGCCATTAATTTGATAGGGAAAATTGTCGTCGATCTAGATTTTCTCTTGTAGAATTAAAAACTTCGTTGTAAGCATATCTTCAAACCAACAAACAACTCTCACATCAAATTAAATTTTTGGTTTTGTCACAAGTAACAAACCCAAATAAGAATTAACCGGAGTATTTGGACTCTAGGTCGTCTCCTGAGGATTGCAATGAAGTGAATGCTTATTGGCTATGAGGAATGTTTTGGGGTTTTTGGAATAAGAGACATGAAAAGTAAATGATAAGGAAATTCAAATAACAAAAAGGCCTTGGCAAGGGTTGGTGGTCAAGGATCTCTATCCTTATCACTAACCACAACATGAGAATTGGCAAGGATCAACCCCATTAAGTCATCCTCTAAATGATAAAAGAAAGTCAAATGAGCTATGTCAATCCAAGTCCATAAGTCCTAGTTCTCCACTAATTCAATTAGTGAGATCTAAGGTTAATGGCTCCCAATCATCAATCACTTGGACATTAGCAACACAAGAGTTCCTAAGTTACCTTCCCAAGGCAAGAGCATAAAATTCTACTCTAAAGCCCAACCAAGCATTTTGTCAAACACTTGGTAGGTATAAAAGGAAAGCATGGTAAATGTGCAAGAAATAGTAAATCTACCAACTAACAATTGCAAGAAAAATAAAATCACAACTCAAATCAACAATTAAAAGAACATCAAACATTAAATTGCATTAAAAATAAACCAAATCCATCATGAGTACATGATTACAAAAGAGAGCAAACAGGAAAATTAACACTACAAACCATGAGAATGAAATAGTCGAAGCAAGAAATCATAAAGGAAATGAGATGGAAACATGAAATTGGACCTAGATTTAGAAGAGATTAACCTAACCTAACCTAATTCTAGAGAGAAGAGGGAGCTTCTCTCTCTAGAAACTAAACTACATGATGCTAAGCTACAACCAAGTGCTCCCCCCTTTGCTTGGGCTTCAATTCTGCATGAAATACACTCAGAAACAGGTTGGAATTGGGCCTGGACTGCTCAGAAATCGCCCCCAGCGTTTTGCCTTTAAGTGAGTCACGTGCGAGTATCAGCGCGTACGCGCCATGTACGCGTGCAGGTCGATTGGCTATTTCTTCATCCGCGCGGACGCGTCATGTACGCATGCGCGTCTATATGCGAAATCACTTTTGTGCATGCGCGCCTTGTACGTGTGCGCGCCCATCGATGCATTCCCAATTATTGTTTCCTCATGCATCCTCCACTTCACATGCTTTTCTCCTCATTTCTTCCATCCAATACTTGTCTTATGAACCAGAAATCACTCAACAAATACATCAAGACATCGAATAGAATTAAAGTGAGTTATAATCACCAATTTAAGGGCCTAAAAAGCATGGTTTTACACTTAAGCACAATTCAAGGAAGAATTACAAAACCATGCTATTTCATTGAATAAATGTGGAAAAAGGTGATAAAATCCCTCAAATTAAGCACAAAATCAGGGTTTATCAACAACCTCCAAGACATATCATGGTTGAAGACTTTGTAGAGGTTGATTAAGAGATGGAGATTAAAGAAGAAGAGGCACAACCTCCCAAGCCCTTGGTAAGCAATGAAGAAGAGATTAAATTGGAAGAAAGCTACCAAGAGGAAGAGGTTGAAATTGAAGAAGTTTGCAAAGAGGTGGAAGTTGTCAAGGAAGAGCACAAGGGAGTGGAGCTTGAAATCACCTTGCCAAAGTTGTTGGAGACCTCTCCCCCTAAGTCACCATCATCCTTCACAACATTCAAGTGGGTAAAATTCATATCCCTTAGCTTTTTCATTCCACTTGAATTTGGTTTGCTTGAGACGGATGGGCAACTTAGAGCTATTTGTGGCCTTAAGAGTAAAAGAGATAGAGTTAGTGGTTGGAAGCAATAACCGAAGCTCATTATGGTTGGACCATCAAGGTTGAATTGTAAGGTTGGAGTCATGCTACATTGAATGGGTCTAGGAAGTTGTTTGGAGGCTTCGTTGAGAATTCGTCTTGCTTACCACCCAAGTTGAGAAATGATGATCAACAAGAAGACGGGTGCAAAAGCAATGTTTGGGACCCTAGAATTCATTCTAGCAATCAACACTCTTGGGGCCTTGTCACTTGCTTTAACTTGCTTGAAGGCTTTATGTGCCTAGTTTGGGATTCCAGAGGATATTGGAATTGTAAGCATTGGTGGGGATTCCTGGAACAGTTCAAGCATAAGCCACCCTGACAAGGAACTCACCGAATGTCCAACTTAAGGACTTTAGCCAAAAGTGCTAGGTGGGAGGCAACCCACCATGGTATGATCTTCCCTTTTTATTATTTTTATTTTATTTATATTAGTGTTAATTTACAGTTCTGCATATTTAAGTTTAATTTTCTAAAAAAAAAAGTACCCACGTGTGAGCGTCTACGACGCGTACGCGTCATATGTAGGTGCCTAAAAATAAAAAATATGCAGAGAGTTGCACTGGAACTGTGCCAGAAGGGTGCCTTTCGTACGAGCCAACCCACGCGTACGCGTGGGTGACGCGTGCGCATCACCCGTATTTTAGTCAACCCACGCGTAAGCGTCAGCGACGCGTACGCGTGGGATGAAAATCGGCGCAATTCGGTAATTGGACAGAGAGTTGGGCTGGAGGTGTGCTGCAACCGTGCATCTAGCATGACAAGTGGTCACGCGTACGCGTGACCAACGCTTACGTGTCGCCTCTTCTTCTGCACACCCACGTGTACGCGTGGGCGACGCTTGCGCGTCACGTCGCGGATTCCGTTCCTCCCATTTTTTTTCTCTCCTTTCTTATTCTCTCCTCTTCCTCTCCTTTCACCTCTCCTCCTTATTCTCTTTCATTTTCTTTTACTTATTCCATCTACATACCTTCATTCATTGCATTTCATTTTGTGCATGCTTTTATTTTCTTTTCTAAGACTAGCATTTTTCCGTTAGTGTTCAATGTCCTTATTCAACTGTTGCATCTTTTCTTGCATTATTTTGGTGCTTAGTGCCTTGTTTATATTGTTAGGTGATATTATTTATAGGTCAATGCTAATCTTTTATGATACTTGTATTCATTTTGCATTGATATGAACTTATACTATCTTTCATGACCCACTCTCCCCCATTATTGCAATTTTTGGACTATTGATATGCCATTTGCTTCTACTGTTTTCCTCACTAACATGTTGTAGCTACCATGTAGTTGAGACTCTTTATTATTTGGCACTAGCCCACCCATCTTTTATTTGTTCGCATATATTTATTGTGGGTTAATTTTCTTCCTTTTTCTCTTTTTTCAAGATGGCCACCAAGAGGGGAAAGGAAAAGCTTCTCAATGAGGCAACAGACAAGTCCATCAGCACAATCTTTGGAGAAAAGCATTAGTTGTAGCAACCCGTCCACTGACGCATCTTTGCATGCACCGAGGATGGTGCAATCTTTAAGTGTTGGGAGGTCGTTACCGACTTCCGAGGGTAACTACTTTCTGTCTTAACACCAATGTTTAGTTTTCTTTGTTAAATTAGTTGTTGCATTTGCATGTTTGATTGCATGTTTGTTTGATTTTGTGCATATTCTACCGCTACTTAGTTGAAGTAATTATTATCTTTTCAAGAAACTTTTTATAGCATTTCATTAAATTGAATTAAAATTTTGTTAAACTTGCTTGAAGAAATTGATTTTGGAACATGGTTTAGAGCTCGAACACACAAAACCAGTGAGATTTTGAGCCTATTTGATTGGTTGCGTCTTATCAACCAATGTTTTTAATTTTGGTGTGTGTTGTTCTCTCTAAAATTGTGATTTTTGTCTTACTTAATTCTATATTTCCATTGTTTAATGTATGCATGCACTTATATGATTGAGGCCTTTGTTTCACTCAGCTTACATACCCATATGGCCTTAACCTTTTCATTATCCTTTGCAAACCAATGTTGAGCCTACTTTACCCATTTGTTCTTTACTTTAACACATCATTAACTCTAAGCGGAAAACAATAATGTCCTTAATTTGAATCCTTGGGTAGCTTAGCTAGACTAGTGAGAGTGCTCATGATTCAAGTGTGGAAAAATCGGTTTGGGAGCATTTGGTTTGGAAATTGGGTATATTGTATATTTTTGGTGAAAATATGAAAAAAATAGTTGATCATTGATAAACCACTATTTCATGGTTTATCTTGTGCTCAATTGAGTGGTTTTTATCAACTCTTTACCCACTTATTCATACTATTTGCATGGTTTTACTTTTTCCTTCCAGATTTTGTGCTATGATTGAAAACATGCTTCTTTGGGCTTTAAAATTTGCTATGTTTAATCCTCTCTTATTACCATTCGATGCCTTGATATGTGTGTTAAGTATTTCAGGCTTCATAGGGCAGGAATGGCTTAGAGAATAGAGAGGAAGCTTGCAAAAATGGAAGGAACACAAGAAACTAAAGAGACAACCAGCGAACAGCGACACGCACGCATGGCTGACGCGTGTGCGCGAAATGAAGAAAATCACAGCGACGCGCGCACGTGCTTGACGCGTGCGCGTGCTTGACGCGCAGCGTGGATTGAAGTTCGCGCAAATGACGCGTACGCGTGATAAGCGCGATCTGTAGAATTAAAAAAAATCACTGGAGGCGATTTCGGGCCGCGTTTTAACCCAGATTTCGGCCCAGAAACACAGAATAAAGCCAGGGAACATGCAGAGACTCAAAACATACAGATACAACATTCATAATACATAATTTTAGGTTTTAGATGTAGCTTTTAGAGAGAGAGGCTGTCTGCTCTCTCTTAGTTTTTAGGATTTAGGATTTCTTTTAGGATTAGGATTTCTACTTCTCAATTTCCAGGTTCAATGTTCCTTTTATTTATTTTCTCAATTTAATTTATGAACTTTTCCATGTTAGATTTGATTTCTTTTATTAATGCAATTTAAGGTATTTCAGATATATGATTTTTATTTAGCTTTCTATATTCTTGGCTTTTGTTGAGTAATTAGAGACTCTTGAGTTATCAAACTCTTTTGTTGATTGATAATTGGAAGTTGCTAATTGACTTGAATTCCAGTAACTCTAGTCTTTATTTGGGAATTGACTAGGAATTGAGGATTCATATTGATTTATCCACTTGACTTACCTTCATAGTTAGCGGTTGACTAAGTGGAAGTAACGAGCAATTCTCATCACTATTGATAAGGATAACTATGATAGGACT
The DNA here is from genome assembly GCF_000817695.3 of Arachis duranensis. NCBI lineage: Eukaryota > Viridiplantae > Streptophyta > Magnoliopsida > Fabales > Fabaceae > Arachis > Arachis duranensis. Next base: position 58,780,903 of record NC_029780.3, on the reverse strand, counting down.
TCTAATTTTCATACCTTGCCAAGAGTTTTCTTAGCTATTGATTTATTAATTCCTGTAATTTATTTCTCTTGTTCAAACCTTTCAAAAAACCAAAAATACTGTTTTCCATAACCAATAATAAAACACACCTCCCTGCAATTCCTTGAGAATACGACCCGAGGTTTGAATACTTCGGTTATAAATTTTATTAGGTTTTGTAACTTGTGACAACCAAACTTTTGTACGAAAGGATTCTCTGTTGGTTTAGAAACTATACTTACAACGCGATTATATTCTTGTGAATTTCTTTACGGGCAGAAATCCGATCGTCAAAATGGCGTCGTTGCCGGGGAATTACAAACGTGTGCCTTATTATTGGTTATTGTAAATATTTTCTTTTTCTTGTTTATTTCATTTTGTTTTTGTTTTTAATTTTTATTAGTTACTATGAGTTCTCACCCCTATCGCTTTGAGTTTGGTTCCAATGCTGTTACAAGGAATGGAAATTATAACAGGAGCATGCATCAAGGTCAAAACAATGAAAGATGGACGGAGCCACGAGGATCTGATCAACCCTTTAGGCAACAACACCTTCCAAAATATGATGTACGACGACCATTCTACAATGCATGCCAAGACAATAGTTATGGTAGACCCTCTCGTGACAACCAACCTCCACCAAATTACTATGGTCAAGAGTCATTCCAGGGAGCGTACCAAGATGATGAATATGGTGGACCCCCTTGTAATTACCAGCAAGTCCCACCGTATGCTTATGAATCACCTCCCCAACACACCTTTGAACCACCATACTCACAAGCTCCCTACTACCAAACACCCTCATCTGATCCTAACCCTTATCCACCATATCAACCACCCTATGAGCCATATGAGCCATACCTAGATCCACCCCAATTCTAACCCAATTACTCCCAAGAACCACCACCTCCATATACACCACATCCATATCCATCAATCCAAGAGCCTTATGGTCCTACTTATGATATCCAAGCAGAACAAGAGTCAATGGATCGTCTCAAAAAAACAATGGATCAATTTCAAGCAACCTTTCGTCAATTGGACCGAGCGGTAAGCCTAAGGCACCCGAAGCTCTCATGCCTAAAAAATCTCAATTTGAGAACAAGGAACTGAAGTGTGCAGTGCAACAAGTGGAAAAGATTGAGAGTGATGAACCACCACATGCTTATCATGAGGAACCACCCTCTTATCATGAACCTTTCCTCCTAAGTAATGAGCCCTCATATCCACCTCAACCATTAATGCATGACACTTTTGGTGTTCTTCTTCAAGGGCAAAGAGAGATAAAACGGGGAGTACTAGAATTCGCGACTGCCTTAACCGAGGTAGTAAATCAATTAGCTTTCCAACATCTGAGCACTCAAAGTACTCCCATGGCTACATGTGGAGAATCAAAAAAAGAGCGTAGCATGAAGGAGACACTAGAAACTCCAGTGGACAATGAGGAACATGGCTTTGTATTGGAACAAGTGGAGGAAGCCATAATAGTTGCAGAAGAAGAAGTGGTTGAAGATTTAGGAGATGCTGAACCTCCATGGGAATCTAGAATTGTAGAGTACTCCTCCAATAAGATTGAAATTGATGTCAAGAAGGCCAGTGCACAACCTCCATGGTATATTCCTTATGAAGACTTGGATGGGATAGATCAAGAAGTAAGTTCCCTTGGTGATAAAGATCATGCATCAAGTCCTCCTAGTGGTAAATCTACATCCGCAAATGAACTCCTTGAATATGAATACTCTTCTCTGATTGAGTCTGAGAATAATCTGGAAGCGAAAATCCTTAGAAAATGGTGGATGGGAGTTGACTACGCTTTGTCAAGAACGTTGGAGACTTCTCCACCTAGGTTGTCATCTACTCCCTCACTTGACTGGGTAAAACCTATCTCTGTTCGTCTTCCTATCCCACTTGAGTACGGTATTCTTGAAACGGACGGCCAACTCAGGAAGCTTTGTGGCATAAAGCGTAAGAGGAGACTGTTTAGTGGTTGGAGTTGCAAATTAAGGCTCATCAAAGTTGATATTTCAAGAGCTAGACGTAAGGGCTCAACTGGTGATAATTTGGTTATATCTAAAAGAAGAGTTTTGTACTCCGTAGAGAATTCAGACTGCTTGCCACCCGGTTGGAATAATGATGATCCACTTCAAGACGGGTGTAGATACAAGATTTGGGATCTGGGCATACATGAGGATCAACTTTAGGAGCTCAAAGCTTGCGAAGAACTCCCTCAAGGCTTGGCAAATTTAATTGAGAATGATAGAGCTTATTGGAAGTCCAAGCATTGGTGGAAGTTTCAAGACGAGTTCAAGCACAAGCCACCATGACAAGGAGCTCACCATATGTCCAACTTAAGGACTTTAACTAAAAGTGCTAGGTGGGAGACAACCCACCATGGTATAATCGTTCCTTTTATTCCTAGTTTATTTTATTTTAATTTTATTAGTGTCATTCATAATGATTGCATTAGCATCTGCATACTACATTCTGCATTTGGCATAAAAATAATAATAAAAAAGGGGCACACAACGTGACAGCGTCACTGACGCGTCCACGTCAAAGGAGAATTAGCAAAAAAGGGGATTTGAACAGAAAGTCACGCGGGAGCGTGGCTGGAAGCGCGCCTTTGGCACCAACACATGCACGCGAATGCATCCCTGACGCGTCCGCGTCATTTGAAATATCAGCCTCCCACATGTGCGCGTCACCCACGCGCACGGGTGACCCCGCGAAATCGACATAAAGGGGTGCATGGTAGAGAGTTAGGATGGAGTGGGGCTGGAATGGTGCTAGAAGCACAAGCCCCATCACGTGAACGCATACCTCACGCGTCCGCGTCAATTTGGAAGTAAGGCCATCCACGCGTGCGCGTCACCCACTGATAAACCCCATTTATAGGGTTTATCTTGTATTGATTTTTGGGGATTTTATCACCTTTTACCCACATTTATCCATTAAAATAGCATGGTTTTATAACTTCTCCTTTAATTGCGCTTAAGAGTGAAAACATGCTTTTTAGGACTTAAAATAGCTAAATCTAATTCTCCTTGATTCCATTAGATGCCTTGATATGTTTGTTAAGTGATTTCAGATTTAGGACGCAAGAATTGGACCAAGGGAATGAAGAAAAAGCATGTAGAAATAGAGAACTCATGAAGAAATGATGGAATAGCAAAAGCTGTCAAGCCGACCTCTTCGCACTTAATTGACCATAACTTGAGCTACAGAGGTCCAAATGATGCGGTTTCAGTTGGATTAGAAAGCTAACATCTAGGGCTTCGAAACGATACAAGATTTGACATAGTTGCTACACGTATGGTGATGTGTACATGCACTGTACCCGCACGGGTTGTTTCTGCCATATGATCCACTTAAAGCAATACGTGGCCAGCGAATTCTAAAGCCTTGTGGGCCCAATCCAACTCATTTCTGATGCTATTTAAGCGAAGGATTGAAGGGGAATCAATATACTTTAGATACTTTTACATACTTGTCACCATTAGTCATAGTTTAGTTTTAGAAGTAGTTAGAGTTAGTTTCTAGAGAGAGAAGCTCTCACTTCTCTCTAGAATTAGGATTAGGTTTAGTTCTTAGATCTAGGTTTTCATTCATTCTTTCTTCTACTTCTACCTTTTGATTCCTTGTTGTTACATTCATCTTCCTCTATTCTTTTGTTGTAATTTCCTTTATGTTGTTCTTATACTTTGTTGTAGATCTACTCTTATCCCTTCTATTTTCTTTCCATTCAATTCAAGGTAATTCATAATAAATGTGTTTCTTTTAATTGTTGTTGTTAATTCCTTTAAATAATTGTTGTTAGATTTTATTCTTGTTGTCAATTTACTATGCTTTTCTTTTGTGCCTTCCAAGTGTTTGATGAAATGCTTGGTTGGATTTTAGTGTGGGTTTTGTTCCTCTTGGCCTAGGTAGAGTAATTAGTGACTCTTGAGTTATCTAATTCCTTTGTTGATTGATACATGTACCTGCAGTAGCGTTCAAGTAATGCCCTTTGATTTCACCAGTTTCGGCCTGGGATTTAAAAATTGCTTCGGCACAAAATAAGAAACGGTCTCTCCAACGCATAAATGGTTGAGAATTCACATTTTCATCATCTTTGGTAAAATCAAGTCCACCGCGAAGACATTCATAAACTGCTCTACTGTAATTCTTCGCGGATAACCCCAATTTTGTTTTAATAAATTAGTATTTGCAATTTGTGAAGGTCGTTCTAGCTATATACGAAATTCTTAATTAATAATAAAATAAATTATTCCATTGATAACTTCATAGATTTATAGAATCGGTTACTATAACTAATTTACTAAATCGCGCAAAAAACAAAAAACCCAGAAATATTAAGTGATTAGTCGATATTCAAAATAAAAGATTTAACAGACAATTGAAAAAATAGATGGTTGAATCAAAATAATTCCTTTCAAGTTCTATTTATTTTGAGGGCAATATGAATATTCTATTATGTTCCATCAACACATTAAAAAGATTATATGAGATATCTTTCGTGGAAGTAGGTCAACATCTCTATTGGCAATTAGGGGGGTTCCAAGTGCATGCCCAAGTACTTATAACTTCTTGGGTCGTAATTGCTATCTTATTGGTTTCAGCCATTTTAGTTGTTAGAAATCTGTAAACCATTCCCACTTTTGGTCAGAATTTCTTTGAATATGTCCTCGAATTCATTCGAGATGTAAGTAAAACTCAGATTGGGGAAGAATATGGTCCGTGGGTTCCCTTTGTTGGAACTATGTTCTTATTTATTTTTGTTTCAAATTGGTCGGGGGCTCTTTTGCCTTGGAAAATAATACAGTTACCTCATGGGGAGTTAGTTGCACCCACAAATGATATAAATACTACTGTTGCATTAGCTTTACTTATATCAGTAGCATATTTCTATGCGGGTCTTTCGAAAAAGGGATTAGCTTATTTTGGTAAATACATCCAACCAACTCCAATCCTTCTACCAATTAACATCTTAGAAGATTTCACAAAATCCCTGTCGCTTAGCTTTCGACTTTTCGGAAATATATTAGCTGATGAATTAGTAGTTGTTGTTCTTGTTTCTTTAGTACCCTTAGTAGTTCCTATACCTGTCATGTTCCTTGGATTATTTACAAGCGGTATTCAAGCCCTTATTTTTGCTACTTTAGCTGCGGCTTATATAGGTGAATCCATGGAAGGCCATCATTAACTTAACAAATTTAGAAAATAGTCTTTTTTTTTAGTTTCTAGTTTAGTTTGACTCGCCACAATATATGTGCGACTAAAGATAATATACTTAGGTAAATAAAATACATAAAAGATAAACAAATAAGTTTTGAATTCTGATTCTATTAATTGAATATTCATAAATACGGGGTTAAATTAAACGCAATCAAAGTATATTATCCTTTAAAAGAATATTTTTGGTGTAGAAAGTCTCTTTCTCCCAGTCATTAATTACCGGAAATATACCGGAAGCACCGATAGAAAAAAGAAAATATTTGATACGTGAAGCCATGATTTGATGTATTTTTTTATATATCATATCCCATTTTATAGAAATGAAAATTGATCTTCCATACAAATGAATTGGCTTCTTTGAAAAAAGCCTTGTTCTTTGGAAGATCTATCTCGTGTCTGGTACTGCATGGTTCCACCCTGTAAGAACTCCGAATCATTCTCTTAAAGCTCATCCTCTTCCTCATAAATGATCCGCTTGCCCCGAAATGACCTGGCCCAATAGGGAAATCCCAATTCATTGGGCCTTTCGATACAATTAAATAGAAAGCCCCAAGGGCGCCACATTCTAGGAGCCCAAACTATGTGATTGAATAAATCCTCCTCCATCTGTTGCGGGTCGAGGACTCCTTCCCCTTCTTCAAACTCCGATTCATATTTTTCATAGAGAAATCTCTGATCAATGATAAAACAAGATCCTTTTTGAATCATATTTAAGGGATTCCTTGGTTCGGACCGAAGAAGCAATGTCACTCGATCATTATCAATATAATACCGAGGTAAAGATTGAGATGAATAAAATTAGCAATAATGGAACTGTTGTTGCTTTTACCGAATCACATGAAATTTTTTTACCAACCCCGTATAGGAAATACCTGTTAGGAAGAAACAAAAAAGGTGGGAATCAAATTTAATACTCAAATTTGAATTTGCAACAAAACAAACGGATAGAATCCAAATGGAAAGAGAGGGATTCGAACCCTCGGTACAAAAATTCGTACAACGGATTAGCAATCCGACGCTTTAGTCCACTCAGCCATCTCTCCCCAATTGCGATATCTATATATATTGTTTATGTTAGATTGCATAACCAAACAAAGTAGGGGTTGAAAAAATACTTTTTTGTTTAGATCTTATATATTCTTTTTCTATTTATAATGGATTGGATTTCTATTCAGTATTATAACGAACATTATAGATATAGAACCTTCCAGATAAGATACATATACTTTTCTATAGTATATCATTATTATTTCTATAGTATATCACCAATAATTCGTTAATTGAATTTGAAGAGTCATTTTGAATTATTCGATTTTTTAGGTCTTGAATCTTGATTAATTTTTTTTCTTTCGAAATTCATGGAAGAATAAATCGAGGAAAAACCTATGAATGGGACAGCTAAAAGAAAAGATCTCATGGTAGTCAATATGGGACCTCACCACCCATCAATGCATGGTGTTCTTCGACTTATTGTTACTCTAGATGGTGAGGATGTTATTGATTGTGAACTATTATTGGGTTATTTACACAGAGGGATGGAAAAAATTGCGGAAAATCGAACAATTATACAATATCTGCTTTATGTAACACGTTGGGATTATTTAGCTACGATGTTCACATAAGCAATAACCGTAAACGGACCAGAACAGTTGGGAAATATTCAAGTACCCCAAAGAGCCAGCTATATTCGAGTAATTATGTTGGAATTGAGTCGTATAGCTTCTCACCTATTATGGCTGGGACCTTTTATGGCGGATATTGGTGCACAAACCCCTTTCTTCTATATTTTTAGAGAAAAAGAATTAATATATGATCTATTCAAAGCTGCGACAGGTATGAGAATGATGCATAATTTTTTCCGTATCGGGGGAGTCGCGGCCGATCTACCTCATGGTTGGATAGATAAATGTTTGGATTTCTGCGATTATTTTTTAATAGGGGTTGTTGAATATCAAAAACTTATTACGCGAAATCCCATTTTTTTAGAACGGGTTGAGGGAATAGGCATTGTTAGTGGAAAGGAAGTAATTAATTGGGGTTTATCAGGACCGATGCTTTGGGCTTCCGGAATACAATGGGATCTGCGTAAAGTTGAAAATTATGAGTGTTATGGGGAATTTGATTGAGACGTTCAATGGAAAAAAGAAGGAGATTCATTAGCTCATTATTTAGTTCGAATTGGTGAAATGGTGGAATCCATAAAAATTATTCAACAGGCTTTGGAAGGAATTCCCGGCGGACCATATGAGAATTTAGAAATCCATTACTTTGATAGAGAAAGGGAACCAGAATGGAATGATTTTGAATATCGATTCATTAGTAAAAAAACCGTCTCCGACTTTTGAATTGCCGAAACAAGAACTTTATGTAAGAGTTGAAGCCCCCAAAGGAGAATTGAGGATTTTTCTAATAGGAGATCAGAATGGTTTTCCTTGGAGATGGAAAATTCGTCCACCCGGTTTTATCAATTTGCAAATTCTTCCTCAATTAGTTAAAAGAATGAAATTGGCTGATATTATGACAATACTAGGGAGTATAGATATCATTATGGGAGAAGTTCATCGTTGAAATGATTATTGATACAATAGAAGTACAAGATATCAATTCTTTTTTCAGATTGAAATCTTTAAAGGAGGTCTATGGAATTCTATGGGTATTTGCCCCTATCTTTACTCTTGTATTGGGAATCACCATAAGTGTAC
>NC_029780.3:58762752-58767752 GCF_000817695.3 Arachis duranensis | reverse complement strand
TTTCTCAATCTTTTCGACCTCGGTTCCGTAGGAGCAAGTCATAAAGATTGAGAAAAATCCGCAATACCATACTCGAAAAATATTGAGAACATTATCCTGGAGAAAGAGACTATCAAACCATTGATGTGCAGAAAACAATCCGACACAAAACTCACCGGCAACTGCACCGGGTCGTATCAAGTAATAAAACTCACGGGATTGAGGTCGATCCCACAGGGATTGAAGGATTGAGCAATTTTAGTTTAGTGGTTGATTTAGTCAAGCAAACAAGAGTTGATTTGAGTGATTTGTATCCGGCAAAAGCTAAATTGCATGAAATTTAAAAGGGAGAGGGATAATTGCAGGAAATTAAAGAGAACAGGAAGTAAAGAAGCTGAATCTTAAAGTGCAAGTAATATAAATTGCAGAAACTTAGATTGCAAGAAATGTAAATGACTGAAACTTAAAGTGCGAGAAATGTAAATTACTTGAATTATAAAAGGAATTGGGAATTGGGATTGCAGAAATTAAGCAAGAGAAAAGTAAATTGCAACAAGCAGGAAAGCAAAAAATGAATTTAATTGCAGCAGGTCTCAAACAGTAAATGTAAATTGGCTTGAAGAAGCATTCAACTGAAGAATTGAAAGTGGAAACCGGCGGATCTCAGGACCCAAGAGACTAGATAACTAAGTCTAGATCTCAATACCTTCCTAGATCCAAATTCAGAAAGCGATTGCAAAATTAAAGAAGAGATCGATGCAGAAAAGTAAATCCAAAGTTCAATTTCTTAAAATGGTTCAGTAAATCAAACAGTGAGGTGAGATTGAGACAGAATTTCCTCAATTCTTCAACCCGAGATTCAAGACAAGTGTAAATGAAATTCAAGACAATTCTCCTTCCCCAAGACTCAAAATCTCCAAATAACTCAAAACCAAACGCTTTCCAAAACTACCCAGCAAAACTAAAAGAAAAATTCCAAAAGGAAAGCTCCCCGAAAACTTAAATTCTAAGCTATTTATACACTTTCTTCAAATGATCTTCAATCCTTTAATTGGGCCCTTGCTCTTGATGGAATTGGGTTGACAAAAGCCTCTGTTGATTGCTCTTGGTGTTGGGGAGAAATCCGTTTGCAACTTGGGCCTTAGGGATTTACGTTTGAGTCAACGTTTGAGGCAAACGTTGACTCAAACGCCTTCGTGTGCCAATTATGCAGCTTGGCCATTCTGCTGTCATCCACGTTTGAGCCAGAGTTTGAGGTCAAATGTGAGCTTAAACGTGGCTCCCTCCAAGCTTCTCTTTTGGCCAATGTTTGGCCTAACGTTTGAGGCAAACGTTGGCACAAACGTGGCTCAACCAAGGCATCAAACAGGGTGCTCTTTCATGCTCTTCCATGCTAAAATGTAGCCAATGTTTGACCTCACGTTTGAGGCAAACGTTGGCGCAAACTTTGCTGTGCCCAGGGGTGATCTTTCTTCTTTTTTGGCACCAACGTTTGACCTCACGTTTGAGGCAAACGCTGGCGCAAACGTTGGCCCTCCCCCTGCTTCATCTTCAGCCAACGTTTGCCTCAACGTTTGAGGCAAACATTGGCGCAAACGTGCGCGACCTCCAGGGTGTTTTTCAGCTGCTACTCACGTTTGAGTTCACGTTTTAGGCAAATGTGAGCTCAAACGTTAATCCCTTCTTTCCAAGCCCATTCTTGCAACGTTCTTCCAAGGTTTATTCCACCTATCATCAATCAACAATTGTATCAAAGCTATGTCATAATCATGAGAGTTATTCTTCTTCTTGTCATATAAGCAATTATGGCACAAAAACTCATGAAAATGCATCAATTAATCCATGGTTGATTGAATCTAAGGGAATATGAAATTTCACCCAAATGGCTTACTTGTGGCTCAAGAAAGTGCATAAAACTAAATGAAAATCAAAGAAAAAGACTAGTAAAACTAGGCTAAGATGACTTGTCATCACAACACCAAACTTAAAGCTTGCTTGTCCCCAAGTAAGAACAGAATTATTAAGATTAGAAAGAATGAAAAAGGAAGAGAATGCTCATGCTAGCAGAGTATTATTGGCAGCTCATGGGGTTTTATGCAGAGATGTAACTACTCACTTCTTATTGACATATAGGCTTAGAAAGTCTCCTCCAAGCATCAAGCAACACACTGCTATGACCTCTCATTATTCCTTTATCCTTGATTACTATTTTTTTTACTATACACTTTAGTTCAGTGTCATGTGTAACAAGCTCTTTTCTCTTTTTTTTTATGCTTGACACATTATTCACTATAGACACTTGGCTCACATTCCTTCATAGAACATTGATGCCCAGCACCTCTTTGGGTTACTAAATGCCTTGTAGTTAGATTGCTCTTGATAGTGGATTTTCAGTTGATAATCCCGGGTTAGTTAACCCAAGTTACCAAGTGTTGATGCACTCCAAAGAACTTAATAATCCAAGCAGATCCTAGTACAAAGACACCACAGGCATATATTCTAAGGTTCAAGCTATTGGTGTCTAGCTTTATTCTTTCTTCTCTTTATTTTTCTTGCTACCACTTTTGGCTTTTCTCATTCCTACTTGTTTTTTTTTCTTTTCAACCAAGAACTTTTATTTTTGAGATTCATAGACAGTGAGATACTTTCTACTTAAGAGTGAAACAGTCTAGTCCTTTTATTGACTAAAAGTGAGCTATCACACAATCATACATACATGCCATCACTTACTATTATTTGACTTCTAGCTAGCAATGAACCATCTTACTTCATGTTTCAAACACTTCTTTTTTATTGAATTAAAAAGATACAGGGGACAGAGCATGCATTAGTTAAGTGAAAGTAAACACACAAGCACACACTTAGACTAGCTTATTTATTGCAAAGAGTGATTCTACTTATACTAGATGAATACTTTAGCAAGACACAAATCAAAGCATTTCTCAACAGGAAGAGTTAAGTATAGATACAACCTATTAGGTTGCAGTTCTTTTGTCTTTCCTCCTGTTGTGCCCCTTTTGAGTTATGATGCATAGTGTCTTCAAATGGTGGTTAGTTCCCTGCACAATTCTCAAAATTTGCTTGCTTCTCAAGCCCTTAGGTGACTGGTTAGTATGCTTGAATTGAATGTGGCTTTAGGATTTAATTTGGTGTGGGAACACCAAACTTAATTCCTTGCCACTGCCTCTTATGCAATAGGTTAGCTGTATGTAAAATCTTGTGTCCTTGCTAAAGGTTATGGAGTTAAAACTAGAAAGTAGTTAAATGGTTGAATAATTTATCTGATTGCTTAGAGCTAGCATTGTGCAAGAAGTGAGAATGTGCTTTTAAATGAGATTTTGGTGGAACACCAAACTTAGACTCCTTCATTCTCCCTTAAGTTATTTTGGTGTGCAACACCAAACTTAGCACCCTGCAATGCATACCAATTATTCAACATTTTTATTGAAAAAGTTATGAAAAGAAAACTACCTCAGGTTGGGTTGCCTCCCAACAAGCGCTCTTTTAATGTCACTAGCTTGACATCCTTAATTTTTGCTTCAGGAGGGCTGTAGGCTCTGAACCTCTTTTTCCTTGTCCCATTGTCCTCCTAAGTACAGCTTTGCTCTGTGACCATTTGCTGTAAATTGACTCTTTGTTGCTTCGTCTAGCAATTCAATACTCCCATAAGGAAAAACCTTGGTTACCAAATATGGACCAGTCCACTTAGATTTAAGCTTGCCAGGGAATATCTTGAGTCGTGAGTTGTACAAGAGTACTTGCTGCCCAGGTTTGAATTCTTTCTTTAAGATCTTCCTGTCATGCCACCTCTTGGCTTTTTCTTTGTATATCTTGGCATTTTCATAGGCTTCCAGCCTAAATTCATCCAGCTCATTTAGTTGCAACAACCTTTTCTCCCCTGCTGCTTCACTGTCAAGGTTTAGGAGTTTAGTAGCCCAAAAAGCTTTGTGTTCAAGCTCTACATGGAGGTGAAAAGATTTGCCATATAATAGCTGAAAGGGGGACTTCCCAATGGGAGTTTTGAAAGCTGTCCTGTATGCCCAGAGTGCATCTTCCAGCTTCCGAGCCCAATCTTTTCTTGTACTTCCTACTGTCTTCTCCAAGATCTTCTTCAATTCCCTATTTTCTAATTTAGCCTGTCCATTGGTCTGGAGGTGATATGGCATGGCTACTTTATGAATGACTCCATATTTATGGAGGAGTTTCTCCAGCTGTTTGTTACAAAAATGGCCACCACCGTCACTCACAAGACCCTTGGGAACTCCATATCTAGTGAAAATATGCTTCTTAAGGAATTGAAGGACAATTTGTGCATCACAGGTGGTCGTGGCTATGGCTTCCACCCACTTTGAGATGTACTCTACTGCCACCAAAATATATCTGAAAGAATAGGAAGGGGGAAAGGGTCCCATGAAATCAGTGCCCCATAGATCAAATAATTCTACTTCCAGAATGAAATTTTGAGGCATCTCATTCCTTCTCGTCAATCCTCCTGCTCTCTGGCATTCGTTGCACTGGTGAACAAACTCTCTGGCATCTTTGAAGATGGTTGGCCAATAGAACCCACTCTGCAGTATCTTCGCAGCTGTTCTTTCTGGGCCAAAATGTCCACCATAGGGTGAGCCATGGCAATGCCACAATATATCTCTTATTTCACTCTCAGGGACACATCTCCTAATCACTCCATCAGAACATCTCTTGAACAGGAAAGGTTCATCCTACAAGAACTTCCTTGCTTCATTGATTAGCTTCTTCACTTGTTGCTTAGAGAATTCTTGAGGTATTTTCCTCCCCACTTTGTAGTTTGCTATGTCAGCAAACCAAGGTACTTGTTGGATCTGCAATAGATGTTCATCTGGAAAGCTTTCATTCACAGGCTGTAAGGCTTCTTGAATTGTTTCTTTTGGTAGCCTTGATAAATGATCAGCAACTTGGTTTTCAGTGCCCTTCCTGTCCTTTATTTCAATATCAAACTCTTGTAGGAGTAATATCCACCTGATAAGTCTTGGTTTAGCATCCTG
>NC_029780.3:58673816-58762670 GCF_000817695.3 Arachis duranensis | reverse complement strand
CGGGGGTGTGATGATTGGTGCTGTTGTGAGTCTATTTTTTAAAGTTTCAAAGGCATGCTGGCAATTTTCATCAAAAACAAAAGGAGTATCAATCATCAGCAGATTACTCAAAGGTTTAGCTATTTTAGAAAAATCCTTGATAAACCTTCTATAAAATCCTGCATGCCCCAAAAAACTTCTAACAGATTTCACATTAGTTGGTGGAGGGAGTTTTTCTATGATTTCCACCTTTGCCTTGTCAACCTCTATCCCTTTTCTTGAAACTTTGTGACCAAGAACAATCCCTTCGGGCACCATGAAATGGCACTTCTCCCAGTTCAAAGCCAAATTAGTTTCTTGGCATCGTTTCAAGACAAGAGTTAGATGTTTCAGGCAAGCATTGAAATTATCACCAAAAACAAAAAAGTCGTCCATGAAGACCTCCAAAAACTATTCAACCATATCTGAAAAAATGGAAAGCATACACCTTTGAAAGGTGGCTAGGGCATTGCAAAGCCCAAACGGCATCCTTCTATAGGCGAAAACTCCAAATGGACATGTAAATGAAGTCTTTTCTTGGTCCTTTGGATCTACCACTATCTGATTATACCCAGAATAACCATCCAGGAAGCAATAGTAAGCATGGCCAGCCAATCTTTCGAGCATCTGGTCAATGAAGGGAAGTGGGAAATGATCTTTGTGTGTGGCATCGTTCAGCCTCCTATAATTAATACACATCCTCCATCCTGTCATAGTTCTTGTAGGAATGAGTTCATTCTTCTCATTGACAATGACTGTCGTCCCACCCTTCTTTGGCACTACTTGAACTGGGCTTATCCATGAGCTATCAGAGATAGGATAGATTATCCCTGCATTCCACAGCTTCATTACTTCCTTTTGGACAACTTCCTTCATTGTGGGATTTAGCCTTCTCTGAGGTTGAACCACTGGTTTGGAATTGTTCTCCATGAGGATCTTATGCATACACACTGCAGGGCTGATGCCTTTCAGGTCGTCAATGGTCCATCCTAAAGCATCTTTGTGAGCTTTGAGTACATCAAGAAGTTCTCCTTCTTCTTTTTTTGTCAAGGACGAATTGATGATCACTGGGAAACTCTCTGATGTGCCAAGGAATGCATATTTGAGATGGGTGGGTAATGGCTTCAATTCTTGTTTTTGCATTTCTTCCTTCTTGTCTGGCTTCACCTCTTTGTCAATGGAGATTTCGGCTATTTGTTCCTCTGTTGTCTCTTGGTTACTTTTTGCTTCCTGCTCATGATGATTAGTATCTAACATTTCTTCCACCAGGCTTTCTATCATTTCTACTCTCAAGTAATCCTCTTGCTCAAGCGGGTGCTGCATGGACATGAAAACATTTATGACCATTTGCTCATTGTGTACTCTGAAAATCATCTCTCCTTTTTCCACATCAATAATAGCTCTTGCAGTTGCTAGAAATAGTCTTCTCAAGATGATTGAATTATTTCCTTCCTCTTCAGTGTCCAAGATCACAAAATTCGCAGGGAAGATAAACTCCCCAACCTTTACTAACAGATTTTCCACAATTCCATTAGGTGTCTTGATTGATCTATCGGCCATGACTAGTGACATCCTAGTGGGTTTGAGTTCTTTGATAGCAAGCTTCCTCATCATGGACAGGGGCATTAGGTTGATCCTAGCTCCAAGATCACAAAGAGCCTTGTCTAATGTCATTTTGCCTATGGTGCAAGCAACTACAAAACTCCCTGGATCTTTAAGCTTTGGTGGGATTCCCTTTTTAAGCATAGTGCTACATTCTTCAGTGAGCAGCACAGTCTCCTTCTCCAGCCAACTTCTTTTCTTGTTAATAAGCTCCTTTAAGAACTTGGCATACAAAGGCATTTGCTCCAATGCCTCAGCCAATGGAATGTTGATTTCTAGCTTCTTGAAAGTCTCAAGGAACTTATGAAAGTGCTGATCCTTTACTTCTTTGTGGAATCTTTGGGGATACGGCAGTGGAGGTGTAATGCTCTTCTCCAATTGCTGCTGTCTTTGAACTTCTTCCTTTGAACTATGTGGCTGGTTGTCTTTCTTTTTGAGCTTCTCTGGGACATCTTTGCTTGTTGTCATGTCCTTATTGCTAGCTTCCCCTTTCTCTGATGGTTCTTTGTTGCTGTCCAAAGACTTCTTGGTTACCTCCTTGTTGCTGTTGTTCACCAGTGTTTTTCCACTCCTTAGTTGTATAGCCTTGCACTCTTCTTTTGGATTAGGAATGGTGTCACTTGGTAGTGAGCTTGATTGTCTCTCAACAGAAATCTGCTTGGAGATTTGCCCAATCTGCCTCTCTAGGCTCTTCATGGAGGCTTCATGGTTCTTTGTGGTCATTTCTTGGTTCTTCATCATCTTTTCCATGAGCATCTCCAGATTAGTAATCCTCTGAGAGTCTTGTGAGATTGGTTGGTTGTGGGGTGTTGATGGTTGATGGTAATTATTTTGGTTAGTGGGTTGGTTGTTGGATGGATAATGGTTGGAGTTGGGGTAATTGTTTTGGGGTTTTCTGTAAGGATTTTGGTTAGTTGGCTGCTGGTTGTGATTTTGGTTATTTCTTGGAGTGTTTTGATTTGAGTTCCTCTGCCATGGTTGTTGATTCTGGTTGTGATTGTCTCCCCACCTAAGGTTTGGGTGGTTCTTCCAAGATGGATTGTAGGTGTCACCATACACTTCATTCTGTCCAGAGTTTTAGTTGTGCATATATTGCACTTGCTCTTGTTGCTGTTCTTCTTGGTTCTCCTCATTTTGCCCCCAAGCAGTTGATGGTTGGCTTGTGTTAACTGCTGCAACTTGGAGGCTGTCAATCCTCTTGGCCATTTGTTCAAACTGTTGTTGAATTTGTTGTTGCATCATCTTGTTTTAAGCCAAAATGAAGTCCACTCCTTCTAGTTCTAGTACTCCCTTTTTCTGTGATGGTTGGCGTTGCCTTTGGTGAGCAAAGAAATATTGGTTGTTGGCCACCATATCAATGAGATTTTGAGCTTCTTTTGCAGTTTTCATGAGTTGCAAAGAGCCTCCAGCTGAGTGATCCAATGCTTTCTGGGATTTCAATGTTAAGCCTTCATAGAAATTCTGCAACTTATCCCACTCAGTGAACATTTCAGGAGGACATTTCCTGATTAGAGCCTTGTATCTCTCCCATGCCTCATAGATGGGTTTAGCCTCCATTTGTGTGAATGTTTGTACCTCAGTCTTCAACCTAATGATCCTTTGAGGTGGGTAAAATTTGGCAAGGAATTTGGTTACCAAATCGTCCCAATTGTTGATGTTGTCTCTTGGGAAGGACTCCAACCATTGAGTGGCTTTGTTTCTGAGAGAGAAGGGAAATAGCAGTAGTTTGTAGCTGTCAGGATGCACTCCATTAGTTTTGACAGTGTCACAAATCCTCAAGAAAGTAGACAAGTGTTGGTTGGGATCTTCAAGTGGTCCTCCTCCATAAGAGCAATTATTTTGAACTAAGGTGATAAGTTGTGGCTTTAGTTCAAAATTATTTGCATTAACATTTGGAGCTAAAATGCTGCTTCCACAATGTCTAGGATTTGCAAATGTATAGGAAGCCAGAACTCTCCTTTGTGGTGGATTGTTGTTGTTGTTGGCTGCTCCTCCTGGTGGATTTGGTGGATTGGTTGAATGCTCTTCCATGTCTTGAAATTCTTCTTCTGACTCCTCCTCTCCAACAATGTTTTTTCCTCTTTCAGCTCTTCTTAATCTCCTGAGGGTTCTTTGGTCAGCTTCAGATAAAATAGGAATAGCTCTCCCTGTACTTGACATACAAACAGAGCACAAGAAACACAGAACCAGAAAACAGTGAAGCTTCAATCTATTGCTAGAATGAAGTTTTGGTCAGCTTAGGCAAATAATCAAACAGTTAATGTGTTAGTAAAAAGAAAACAAAATGCTTAATCTAGATCTCCGCTTCACTTAATCATTGTCAATCTATCTCAATCCCCGGCAATGGCGCCAAAAACTTGATGTGCGGAAAACAATCCGACACAAAACTCACCGGCAAGTGCATCGGGTCGCATCAAGTAATAAAACTCACGGGAGTGAGGTCGATCCCACAGGGATTGAAGGATTGAGCAATTTTAGTTTAATGGTTGATTTAGTCAAGCGAACAAGAGTTGATTTGAGTGATTTGTATCCGACAGAAGCTAAATTGCATGAAATTTAAAAGGGAGAGGGATAATTGCAGTAAATTAAAGAGAACAGGAAGTAAAGAAGCTGAATCTTAAAGTGCAAGTAATATAAATTGCAGAAACTTAGATTGCAAGAAATGTAAATGAATGAAACTTAAAGTGCAAGAAATGTAAATTACTTGAATTTT
The DNA here is from genome assembly GCF_000817695.3 of Arachis duranensis. Lineage (NCBI taxonomy): Eukaryota > Viridiplantae > Streptophyta > Magnoliopsida > Fabales > Fabaceae > Arachis > Arachis duranensis. The sequence continues at coordinate 58,758,337 of NC_029780.3, read as the reverse complement.
AAAAGGAATTGGGAATTGGGATTGCAGAAATTAAGCAAGAGAAAAGTAAATTACAACAAGCAGGAAAGTAAAAGATGAATTTAATTGCAGCAGGTCTCAAACAAAAAATGTAAATTGGCTTGAAGAAGCATTCAACTGAAGAATTGAAAGTGGAAACTGGCGGATCTCAGGACCCAAGAGACTAGATAACTAAGTCTAGATCTCAATGCCTTCCTAGATCCAAATTCAAAAAGCGATTGCAAAATTAAAGAAGAGATTGATGTAGAAAAGTAAATCCAAAGTTCAATTTCTCAAAATGGTTCAGTAAATCAAACAGTGAGGTGAGATTGAGACAGAATTTCCTCTATTCTTAAAGAAAACTAAGAGGAAGAGAATTCAATTCTCCTTCCCCAAGACTCAAAATCTCTAAATAACTCAAAACCAAATGCTTTCCAAAACTACCCAGCAAAACCAAAAGAAAAATTCCAAAAGGAAAGCTCCCCGAAAACTTAAATTCTAAGCTATTTACACACTTTCTTCAAATGATCTTCAAGCCTTGAATTGGGCCCTTGCTCTTGATGGAATTGGGTTGACAAAAGCCTCTGTTGATTGCTCTTGGTGTTGGGGAGAAATCCGTTTGCAACTTGGGCCTTGGGGATTTACGTTTGAGTCAACGTTTGAGGCAAACGTTGACTCAAACGCCTTCGTGTGCCAATTATGCAGCTCGGCCATTCTGCTGTCATCCATGTTTGAGCCAGCATTTGAGGTCAAACGTGAGCTCAAACATGGCTCTTTCCAAGCTTCTCTTTTGGCCATCGTTTGGCCTAACGTTTGAGGCAAAAGTTGGCACAAACGTGGCTCAACCAAGGCATCAAACAAGGTGCTCTTTCATGCTCTTCCATGCTAAAATGTAGCCAACGTTTGACCTCACGTTTGAGGCAAACGTTGGCGCAAACGTTGCTGTGCCCAGGGGTGATCTTTCTTCTTTTTTGGCGCCAATGTTTGACCTCACGTTTGAGGCAAACGCTGGCGCAAATGTTGGCCCTCCCCCTGCTTCATCTTTAGCCAATGTTTGCCTCAACGTTTGAGGCAAACGTTGGCACAAACGTGGGCGACCTCCAGGGTGTTTTTCAGCTGCTACTCACGTTTGAGTTCATGTTTTAGGCAAACGCGAGCTCAAACGTTAATCCCTTCTTTCCATGCCCATTCTTGCAACCTTCTTCCAAGCTTTATTCCACCTATCATCAATCAACAATTATATCAAAGCTATGCCATAATCATGAGAGTTATTCTTCTTCTTGTCATATAAGCAATTATGGCACAAAAACTCATGAAAATGCATCAATTAATCTATGGCTAATTAAATCTAAGGGAATATGAAATTTCACCCAAATGGCTTACTTGTGGCTCAAGAAAGTGCATAAAACTAAATGAAAATCAAAGAAAAAGACTAGTAAAACCAGGCTAAGATGACTTGTCATCAACCATCTATTGATATGAAATACCTCGACAATTATGAGATTTATGGTCATTATATAGTAGTAAGAAGTATAAAAAAACAAATTCGTTGTATATACATTCGAACTACTGTTGGTCATATTTCTTTTTATCAAGAAATCGAAGAAGCTATACAAGGTTTTTGTCGAGCCCATTTATATAGTATCTAGTTAAATCAATTTCTGATGCGAATTTGAATTCAAGGATCAATTAGGATCGGGTAGCATCTTAGTTTTTAAAATAAACTTCTACACGAATCAACATAAACAAAGAAGGGAAGTTTTCACACCATTGACTAAAACCCATTGTTGAACTTAATCCCACTGAGCAGAATATGGAGGTACTTATGGGAGAACGGGCTGATCTGGAAAAAAATATTCTTGAAAATATTCATAAAAAGGGGAAGTGTAATAAAGCATCAACATTAACTAAATCCATATATAGATATATATATTCCCAAAATAAACAAATCAAGAGCACCGAGTCAATAAAAACTGAGAAGGTTGAAAATATTTATACGTATATTTATTTGAATTTGAAATAAGATTCTTGTGCTTCCATAATTGAAAGAAGTTTTCCTTGAAAAAATCAATTCAATAGAAATTGAAAAATTGACTACGACATGCTCTGTACCGAATAAATAGGACAACTATAAAAGGAAGAGACATGTATCTAATCTGGATACTAGATATATGGCTAGCTATAGCAACGGAAGTTAGATTTGTGCAGGTTTAATAAATATACTAGCTTTATTACGTATTCCAATTGTATTCTCAAATAAGAAGGGGTGGTGTGTAAACTCTCCCACCTTTGTAAATTCGAATTCTCCCTATTAATATAATAGAAATCTATATATATAATTTTGATAATTTTGAATTTGGAAAAAAAAATTGAAAAGGGAGGGATTAAGTATTCTAAAATGAATTCTATGATTTCTATTATATTGTTCTATATTATATTGTTTAGGATTATTAGATTAGGTTTTTATCGAGCTGAACAAATCCCGGGTCGATTTTTTTCCCGGTATCCAAATCGAATTGAAATATGTAATATCATAACATAATAATGTTATTATGTTATAAATGGAATCCATTTTTTGGATATTCTAAAAATACCAAGAAGTCGAGTTGGATCGTTTCAATTCCTTTCCATTTGGATTCTATCCGTTTGTTTTGTTGCAAATTCAAATTTGAGTATTAAATTCGATTCCCACCTTTTTTGTTTCTTCCTAACAGGTATTTCCTATACGGGGTTAAATTATCAAAGTATAAATAAATATATGATTTGGTAAAAAAATAAAAAAGTCCAGCAGAAAAATACCATACTTCATTACCCTTGTTCCATTAAAGGATAATGTTCTTTTCCATTATGGATAGCAATGGTATGGCCAATCATTGTGGGGATAATGGTAGATGTTCTGGACCAAGTTATTATTATTTCTTTTTCCGCTTTTGTGTTAAGCTTTTTTATTTTTCTTAATAGATGATTGGCTACAAAAGGATTTTTTTTTAGTGAACGTGTCATAGTGAATTCCTCTTATTTTTTGTAAAGACGAAGAAACAAATTCGATTTTCTCTATTCTACTATTTACTACGGCGATGAAGAATCAAATTATCACTATATTTATTCCTTTTTCTATTTCTTTGAAATCACTTAAAATCACTTAATTTCTTAGAAATTTTGTATCAAAAGAAACATAATGTGTTGTGTTATATAAGAGAATCCCCTTTTCTCTGTTTCTGTTTTTTTTTAATTATCTTGGAGATTTTTGAATGCTTACTCTAAAACTATTTGTTTACACGGTAGTGATATTCTTTGTTTCTCTTTTCATCTTCGGATTCCTATCTAATGATCTGGGACGTAATCCAGGACGTGAAGAATAAAAAAAATATTTTTAGTTTTCTATGTTTTCCTTGTTTGTGCTAGATTTTGAAAACTTTTAGGATTTTATCTATTTTACATCTTTAACTGGTAACTATCAAAATCAAACATAGAAAATTCAAAAGAAAAAAATACTAACTCATGGGCGGAAACGGAAAGAGAGGGATTCGAACCCTCGGTACAAAAATTCGTACAACGGATTAGCAATCTGACGCTTTAGTCCACTCAGCCATCTCTCCCCAATTGCGATATCTATATATATTGTTTATGTTAGATTGCATAACCAAACAAAGTAGGGGTTGAAAAAAGACTTTTTTGTTTAGATCTTATATATTCTTTTTCTATTTATAATGGATTGGATTTCTATTCAGTATTATAACGAACATTATAGATATAGAACCTTCCAGATAAGATACATATACTTTTCTATAGTATATCATTATTATTTCTATAGTATATCATTATTATTTTATTAGATTTTTCATATTCTTTATATTCATTATCTAAATTATTTGATAATTTCATTCTATGTTTAGATTTCTATTAATGTTTATATTAGAATAATATTTCTTTTATTTATTATATCTCTTTTTTTATTCTCATTCCATTTTTTGTGGTTTATTTATTTTTTTTTTTGCTACAGCCAGAGCCCAGCCAGGGTCTAGCCGGGCTCTGGGACTGTTTCCAGGAATCCCAGATAACTCTGATTTATTTGAATTAAAAAAAAATGAGATTTGCCCCCCTTTTTAATTGATTAGGGGGGTTGGTCCCCTTACGACACACGAGAACGCTCTAATTTGTAGAAACGTATGTTTCTATATATATAGACCCTTTCTATATTTTTAGAGAAAGAGAATAATATATGATCTATTCGAAGTTGCGACAGGTATGAGAATGATGCATAATTTTTTCCGTATCGGGGGAGTCGCGGCCGATCTACCTCATGGTTGGATAGATAAATGTTTGGATTTCTGTGATTATTTTTTAACAGGGGTTGTTGAATATCAAAAACTTATTACGCGAAATCCTATTTTTTTAGAATGGGTTGAGGGAATAGGCATTGTTAGTGGAAAGGAAGTAATTAATTGGGGTTCATCAGGACCGATGCTTCGGGCTTCCGGAATACAATGGGATCTGCGTAAAGTTGAAAATTATGAGTGTTATGGGGAATTTGATTGGGACGTTCAATGGAAAAAAGAAGGAGATTCATTAGCTCGTTATTTAGTTCGAATTGGTGAAATGGTGGAATCCATCAAAATTATTCAACAGGCTTTAGAAGGAATTCCCGGCGGACCATATGAGAATTTAGAAATCCGTTACTTTGATAGGGAAAGGGAACCAGAATGGAATGATTTTGAATATCGATTCATTAGTAAAAAACAGTCTCCGACTTTTGAATTGCCGAAACAAGAACTTTATGCAAGAGTTGAAGCCCCCAAAGGAGAATTGGGGATTTTTCTAATAGGAGATCAGAATGGTTTTCCTTGGAGATGGAAAATTCGTCCACCCAGTTTTATCAATTTGCAAATTCTTCCTCAATTAGTTAAAAGAATGAAATTGGCCGATATTATGACAATACTAGGGAGTATAGATATTATTATGGGAGAAGTTGATTGTTGAAATGATTATTGATACAACAAAAGTACAAGATATCAATTCTTTTTTCAGATTGGAATCTTTAAAGGAGGTCTATGGAATTCTATGGGTATTTGCCCCTATCTTTACTCTTGTATTGGGAATCACCATAAGTGTACTAGCAATTGTATGGTTAGAAAGAGAAATATCCGCAGGTATACAACAACGGACTGGACCTGAATACGCGGGTCCTTTGGGAGTTCCTCAAGCTCTAGCAGATGGAACAAAACTACTTTTCAAAGAGAGTCTTATTCCATCTAGGGGAGATACTCGTTTATTCAGTATCGGACCATCCATATCAGTTATATCCATTATAATAAGCTATTCGGTAATTCCTTTTGGATATAATTTTGTTTTATCCGATCTCAATATCGGTGTTTTTTATGGATTTCTATTTCAAGTATTGCTCCGATTGGACTTCTTATGTCAGGATATGGATCAAATAACAAATATTCCTTTTCGATTAGAAACCATTATGACCAATCACTTCACGTCCATCCGATTCAAATATCTTTGTTTGATATAAAGATTGAGAACATTATCCTGGAGTTACATCTATTTTTCGATTTCCATTCAAGAATAGTCTGACAAAGGGTTGAGACGTCCAGTAGAATCCATCATTGATTTGAGATATTGATAAGGTGAATACCCAGTCTATTCAATACTATGCATAATGAGTAAAGGGACCTCAAAAAAAATCTCTTTTCGGCCTATCTTATGAACTTTAAGGTGTATAGGGTTTCATTTCTTGATACTTTCAATTTTTTTTAGTAGTTCGATAGAGAGTCCATTAAACTTAAGTTGATCTAGGCCATAAGCAGACCTACGTCAGGATAACCCCCTTTCTTTAAAACACTTTGGTAGTGCTCTTTGATTGTGTAATAAAAATAAAAAATCAGAGCACAGGGAATCATCTTCTTATTCTTTCTGTCAAGAAAAAAGATGGTAGACTAACTGATCGAAATATCAGTTACTGAAAAAGCCCAATGCAAAAAAGATGCATGTTGAGTTTTTTAAACAATTCAAAACATTTTTCTAATAAACAGTTTGATTTGTTTTACCGAGAAGGTCTACGGTTCGAGTCTGTATAGCCTTACCCTAAGATAATAATATATATATTTCTATTTCTACATATCAATAATCTTTTCGATTCATATCTTTATTCCAGGATAATGAAGTATTGTTATTATCCTTGTTATTTTGAGATCGAATAATTCATTTGATTTTCGGTTGATTAGGATAAGATTTTATCCTTTAAGAGCCGTACATGCATCTTTTGATGCATACGGTTCACAAAAGATCGCAAAAATAAATCAATGTGTAGATTTCAACCCCTTTTTTATTACTTTATGACTCTTTTCCAGAATGGACTTTTTAGAATTTCTAACGAAGGGAAAGGAAAGGTCTTTTTCTTACAATTCTTTTTTCAATAAAGAGGACTTTTGAGCCCTTCTTTTATCCATACATATAGATCGTATTTCACCCGAGATTAAAGAAAAGCTGGGTAATCTCTCTTTTCAAAGCTATTATCCCACAAAAAAAAAACATTCTTGTGGTAGGTCCTGTTCCCGGCCAGAAATATAGTGAAATCACCTTTCCTATCCTTTCCCCCAATCCCGCTACTGAGAGAGATGTTCACTTCTTAAAATATCCAACATATGTAGGCGGGAACAGGGGGAGGGGTCAAATTTATCCCGACGGGAGCAAGAGTATTAATACTGTGTATAATGCTACAGCCGCGGGAAAAATATTTTATTGAAACCTATAATATTGTGGCTGCTCATGGTTATTTTGGACGATTGATCTTCCAATATGCTAGTTGTTCATATCAAAAGAATGAAAGCTCGTTGCTTTTTGTTTCTCTATAATTGGTGTTGCCAAGTTCTATCCCTTTATTACTTAAACCCAACTGATTTTGTTCATGAATTCAAACAAAAAAATGGTCCGATCCAATAAGAATGAGATCCTTTTAGAATTCGCTATTGATACGACATGCGGCTTTTTCCATTCATTCCTTTCTGGATCAGTAGTGGTCTTACAAACCCTACCGAGGTTATGGACGAAACAATTGCTTCATAAAAATGTGTAAAAAATGGAGTCGCACTTAAAAGCTGAGTACTCTACCATTGAGTTAGCAACCCCCTCCCCCCTTCAAAAAAAAATAGGAAAAATAGGATGCGTAAATAAAAAAAAAAGATGGACCAATCTTTTCTATGTAAAGAGTGGTATCCTTTATTCAAATTAAATTAATTCTTTTTTTTATTTATTTACCCTTGAATAAAAATAAAATAATAAAGGAACTTCATGTTTGTATCACAGAAAGTTTAACGAACTCACTATTTGCTAAAAATTGCCTCTGTAACGTGAAGAACACGATCGGATTATATTTGTTTTCAATACTGTTGTCAATATTAGTGTTGAAAACATAGAATCGCGAAAAACAAATGAATTCAAATTCGAAAAAAAATGAAATATTAATATAAATCGAATTTGATTATATTTTTACTAATTTGTTTTTATTATTATTATATAAATAAATATATTCTAGTTGATATTTGTCAATATTCTTTCTAATTTTTTAGAAAAAATATTAAATTATTAATTCAATTTTTTCTATTTCTCTTTATTGAAATACTCCAATTTAACTATTCCATATCCATTTATTTATATACTCTACATTTCTAGACTCTAATATATATCTAATAGATAAGATATATCTAATCGATTAGAATATAGAACTTTATGGATATAATAAAAAAGAAAAATAAGATATATTATGTTTATGCAATAAATTAAGTATCTTTGTCTACGGCTCAATCCGTTTTTGAAGATTGAGCCGAGTTTAATTGCAATTATCTAGAACGAACAGTAACCACCGGATTACAAAGTATCCATTGCTGGAAATTCAAATAGTTGCTAATTGATTTGAATACCTCTAAAGCTAGTCTTTCCTTTAGGAGTTGATTAGGACTTGAGGAATCAAATTGATTCATCCACTTCACTTTTCTCCATGGTTAGAGGTTAACTAAGTGGGAGTAATTGACAATTTGTTATCACAATTGAGGAGGATAACTAGGATAGGACTTCTAGTACTCATATCTTGCCAAGTGCTTTGTTAGTTGTTAGTTTATTTTCTTTGCCATTTATATTTCTTGTCTAAAATCTCAAAAATCCCAAAATAACTCACAACCAATAACAAGATACTTTATTGTAATTCCTAGGGAGAATGACCCGAGGTTCAATACTTCGGTTTATAAATTTTAGGGGTTTGTACTAGTGACAAACAACTTTTTGTATGAAAGAATTATTGATTGGTTTAGAAACTATACTTGCAACGAGAATTCATTTGTGAAATTCTATACCATCAAAAATCCAATCATCAAAATGGCGCCGTTGCCGGGGAATTGCAAGGGTGTTTTGTTATTGGTTATTGTATATATGTGAATATTGTGAATATGTTTGCTTTTTGCTTCTTTGTTAGTTTTTAGTTTGTTCTCTTTATTTGTTACTATTTTTTTATTTTTGCCCTCTCTTGCTATCATGAATTCTCACTTTGGCTATGAGTGTAGTTACAACTATGTTGTAGGTGATGAGAACTATAATGAGAATGTGTATCAAGGATGGGATAACCAAAGGTGGGAGGAGCCATTTGCATATGATCAATCCTCTTGGCAACAACCTCCACCAATGCACTATAAAGAAGAGCCATTCTATGATGCATTTCAATCCAATGGCTATGGTGAACCACCTTGTGTTTTTCAAGAACCACCACCATATGCCTATGAACCATATCCTCAACATAACTCTCAACCATACTCACAAGCCCCTTCTTACCAACCACCTTCATATGACTCTAATCCATATCCATCCTACCAACAACCATATGAGCCATATGAACCACATATAGAGCAACCACCATTCCAACATCAATATTTTCAAGAGCCACCTCCGCCACATTATTACCAAGATGAACCACCTCCAATATATGAACATTTTCAACCACGAGATGAATACTACTTTCCACCACAACCTCCCATGGAAGAATACTCATATCCTTTGATCTAAGGGCCACATGATCCTAATCATATTATCCAAGAGGAACAAGAGTCAAGGAATCGTCTCAAGGAAGCATTGGATCAATTTCAAGCAACCATGGAGTGTGTTGTGCAACAAGTGGAAATAGTGGAAAACATTGAACCACCACAACTCTACCAAGAAGAACCACCTTCCTACGATGAACCCTTTCCCCAAAATGAGGAACCCTTCCACCTACCCCAATCTCTAATGGATGAAACCCTTGGTGTTCTTGTTCAAGGGCAAGAAGAGATGAAAAGGGATGTGCAAAATTTCATGGCCGCCTTGGATTCGGTAACAAATCAATTAGCCTTCCAATGCTTGAACACTCAAGGAACTCCCATGGCTACATGTGGAGAGTCAAATGAAGAACATAGCATGAAGGAGAGATTGGAAACTCCGGTGGGAAATGAGGGAAGTTGCTTTGTATTGGAACAATTGGAGGAAGCTTTAATTGTTGAAGACAAGGAAGAAGTGGTAGAAGACTTAGGAGATGCGGAGCTTCCATGGGGAGGAAAGTGCACACCTTCCAAGGCATACTCCATATGAAGACTTGGATGGGATAAAGCAAGAATTGAGTTCCCTTGGTGATGAAGATCAAGCCTCAAGTCTTAGTGGTGAAGAATCCTTTGAGCCTGAAGAACCTTCTCCGGTTGGATTTGAAAGCGTTGAGGAGGTAAATTTTTCTCACCCTCCCTATTATGATTTGAGTAAGGGAAAAGGTTTTGATGATATTGTTGAACAAAGAATTGAGATTAAGAGATCTTGTGAAGAGGTGGAAGTCCCTAGAAATAAAAGAATGAGGGTTGGTTATGCTTTGTCAAGATCTTTGGAAGCATCATTGCCTAGGTTGCCATCTACACCTTCATTTGAGTGGGTGAAATTCATTTCTATTAGCTTTATTATCCCACTTGAATATGGTTTGCTTGAAACGGATGGCCAACTTAGGGAACTTTGTGGGATGAAGCGTAAGCGGAAAAGCTTTTGTGGTGGGCGTTGTAAATCAAGGCTCATTATGGTTGATGCATCAAACATGAGATATAAAGGGTGGAGTAGTGCTCAAATATATGGGTTTAGGAGGATTGTTGGCTACTATATAGAGAATTCACCTTACTCACCACCCGGTTGGACCAATAATGTTGATCAACTTCAAGACGGGTGTGAAAATAAAGTATGGGATCCCGTATTAGAAAAAGTGGATTAACTTTGGGAGCCCCAAGCTGGTGAAGAACTCCATCAACACTTGGCTCAATCCATGAAAAATCTTGGGGCACAATAGAGAACCAAGCATTGGTGGGAGTTCCAAGATGAATTCAAGCACAAGCCACCTTGAGAGGAGCTCCCCATAAGTCCAACTTAAGGACAATAAACAAAAGTGCTAGGTGGGAGACACCCCACCATGGTAAATTATTTTCATTTTTTCTTTTGTACATACTAATAGAATTAGTTTAATTTCATGTTGTGTTGAGTTTGTTGAGTCTGATTGGTAGTTTTATATGTTAAATAAGGTTTTATGGTGTTTTGGTAGCTATTTGGAGGTTTGGAATGCTTGGATTGGTGCAAAAAACATAGCAAAAATTTTTTGATAAACAGAGCACCATCCACGCGTACGCACACTGCGCGCGTACGCGTGCATCAAGCGTATTGGACCATCCACGCACGCGCCATGCGTGCGTACGCGTGGATTGAGAAGTTTCACCATCCATACATTGACCCAAGAGTTGTGCCTATGCCGCGCCAACGTTGTGCCTTTGGCACAACCCCACTCGCGCACACGCGCACATGATGCATACGCGCCCCTCTCGAAATAAGCCATCGACGCGCGCGCGCCATGTGCGCGTATGCGTGGATGCCCTTCCTTCACTACATTTATTTTCTTTTCCTCTTTCCATTTCTTTCCTTCTCCTTTCTTCTCCCCTTCTTTTACCCCTCATCCAACACTTCCAAACACCATTGATAACCATTTATTTTAGTTAGTTAATTAGTTAGTTAGTTAGTTGATTAGTTAGTTAGTTTACTTTTCATTTAATTTTCTCTTTTTTCATTATAAGTGTTGGATTATTGACTTTGTTTTATATACATTGCTGCCCCTTATTTCCTAAATGCTATTTTAGCATGAATATTTTTAGATGTTCATTGTTGGATTCTCTTGTTGAGGTTATATTTTGCTACTTGGTTTTGAGTTTTTCATGCTTACTTTTTTAAGAATACCAAGTGATGAGAATTGCCTTTGAGCTTGTAACTCTTCTTGAATTACATGATTTGGCCACTATGTGATTTGAGCCTTACTCTGTGATTACGCAACCTTTTGATGGATGATGTTGTGCATTTACCTTAATGCATTGTATTTCATGATTCTATGCATCCATATATGTTTTAGCTTGAATGCTTTCATGCTTCTTTAATGCTTGTTTTATCTTACAAGTTCACTTAAAGCATCTCAAGCACACTAGGATGAGTGATATGCATGCTTCTTTTGTGACATAACTTTATGCTAATGTGTGTTCTAAAAGGCGCCTAATCTAGAATTCACACACCTAATATTTCCTAATGACACACTAATTCACTCACTCATTTCTAGTGATTTACCTCATTCCAACAATGTATGCTTCCTTGCTTTTATATCTTCTCATCTTATGGTGTTATATTTTTGTTTTTCATGATGAATGCACCACAAGCAAACATGGAAGTAAGATTATGACCATGCAGCAATCCGGAGATTCGCCGAACCCCCTTACTCATCTTTGAGTGCACCGAGGACGGTGCAAACTTTTAAGTGTGGGGAGGTCGTCCGACCGGTCGGCGATTTTGGGTGACAAATTTCTAATCTCAACACTTTTGCATTTTATTTTAGGTTTTTAGGATTTTTGTTGCATTTTCTTATTTTTGCATATATATATATATATATATATATATGCATTTATATGATTGAGGCCATCACTTCATTTAGCTCACTTACCCAAATAGCCTACCTTGTATCTTCCATTGTTAGCCAATTTGCGCCTACGATTAACCCACTTGTTCTTAATTTAGCACATTACAAGCCTAAAGCGAAAAAAAATAAATGTCCTTATTTGGATCTTTGATTAGCTTAGGCTAGTGTGTGTGAGCATCATTCAAGAGTGGGAAAACTTGGGACATTGGTTGGGAAAAAGGGTGTATTTTGTTTAAAATATTGAAAATTGGGTACATACTCATGTCTTGATCAAATGTAAAATCTTATGCATTGATGCTCTTGAGATATAGAAAGAAAAAAATGAGAAAAACAAAAGAAAAAGAAAAGAAAAAGAAAAATAATATGGAAAAGAAAAGAAAAAAATAGAAAAAAAAGAAAAAAATAGAAAAAGAAAGAAATAAAAAGGGGACAAAATGCCCCAAAGTGAAGCTCAATAAAATCAATGCATAAGTATTGTGAAATGAAAAGGGATGCATGAGTATGTGAAAAAGTGAGTAGAATGGGTAGTTAGGTTAGAACTTAATTGTATAGGATGTCATAGTCTAGGTGGGAAGTTTAAACTTATCAAAGATTCAAATTTCAAGCTCACTTGACCAAATATGCATCCTTACCTTGACCCCAGCCCCCATTACAACCTATGAAAAGACCTCATGATATATGTATGTATGCATGAAATATATGTCAATTGTTAGAAGAAAAACAAATCTTAGAAAGCATGATTAGGCGAGAATTGAGAGAATCAACCCTAAACACTTGAGCGAATAGAGTGCAAACACATCCGGTGAGGGTTTGATGCTCAATTACATGTCTCCACCTATGATCATCTCATTTCATGCAAGTTTGTAAAAATATTTAATAGCTCAATTCAATTGTGGATTAGACTTGCTAGTCCTTTAGCCCTTGTGAATATATGTCTCTTGGGAATTGATTTATTTTGACCAAGCAATTGCATTCATATAGATAGTTGCATATAGTTTAGGTTGCATATAGTTTATTTACATTGAATAAATGTTGATACCCTTTGTTTCTCTCTTGGCTTAAGCATGAGGACGTGCCTGGTTTAAGTGTGGAGAGGTTGATAAACCCCATTTATAGGGTTTATCTTGTATTGATTTTTGGGGATTTTATCACCTTTTACCCACATTTATCCATTAAAATAGTATGGTTTTATAACTTCTCCTTTAATTGCGCTTAAGAGTGAAAACATGCTTTTTAGGACTTAAAATAGCTAAATCTAATTCTCCTTGATTCCATTAGATGCCTTGATATATTTGTTAAGTGATTTCAGATTTAGGAGGCAAGAATTGGACCAAGGGAATGAAGAAAAAGCATGTAGAAATGAAGAACTCATGAAGAAATGATGGAATAGCAAAAGCTATCAAGCCAACCTCTTCACACTTAATTGACCATAACTTGAGCTACAGAGGTCCAAATGATGCGGTTTCAGTTGGATTGGAAAGCTAACATCCAGGGCTTCGAAACGATATAAGATTTGACATAGTTGCTATACGTATGGTGATGCGTACGTGCACTGTACACGCACGCGTCGTTGTTGCCATATGATCCACTTAAAGCAATACGTGGCCAGCGAATTCTAAAGCCTTGTGGGACCAATCCAACTCATTTTTGATGCTATTTAAGCCAAGGATTGAAGGGAAATCAATATACTTTAGATACTTTTACATACTTGTCACCATTAGTCATAGTTTAGTTTTAGAAGTAGTTAGAGTTAGTTTCTAGAGAGAGAAGCTCTCACTTCTCTCTAGAATTAGGATTAGGTTTAGTTCTTAGATCTAGGTTTTCATTCATTCTTTCTTCTACTTCTACCTTTCGATTCCTTGTTGTTACATTCATCTTCCCCTTTTCTTTTGTTGTAATTTCCTTTATGTTGTTCTTATACTTTGTTGTAGATCTACTCTTATCCCTTCTATTTTCTTTCCATTCAATTCAAGGTAATTCATAATAAATGTGTTTCTTTAAATTGTTATTGTTAATTTCTTTCAATAATTGTTGTTAGATTTCATTCTTGTTGTCAATTTACTATGCTTTTCTTTTGTGCCTTCCAAGTGTTTGATGAAATGCTTGGTTGGATTTTAGTGTGGGTTTTGTTCCTCTTGGCCTAGGTAGAGTAATTAGTAACTCTTGAGTTATCTAATTCCTTTGTTGATTGATAATTAGAAGTTGCTAATTGATTTGAATGCCTCTATAGCTAGGCTTTCCTTTAGGAGTTGATTAGGACTTGAGGAATCAAATTGATTCATCCACTTGACTTTCCTCCATGGTTAGAGGTTAACTAAGTGGGAGTAATGGACAATTTGTTATCACAATTGAGGAGGATAACTAGGATAGGACTTTTAGTACTCATATCTTGCCAAAAGCTTTGTTAGTTGTTAGTTTCTTTCCTTTGCCATTTATATTTCTTGTCTAAAATCTCAAAAACCCCAAAATAACTCACAACCAATAACAAGACACTTTATTGTAATTCCAAGGGAGAACAACCCGAGGTTCAATACTTCGGTTTATAAATTTTAGGGGTTTGTACTAGTGACAAACAACTTTTTGTATGAAAGGATTATTGATTGGTTTAGAAACTATACTTGCAATGAGAATTCATTTGTGAAATTCTATACCATCAAAAATCCAATCATCACCCACGCGCACGCGTCACCCTAAATTTTGGCAAATAGGCGTTTGAGACAGAGAGTTGCACGAGCGCGCGGCTGCTCTCGCGCCACTAGCGCAAATCAAGTCCCACATCTGCGTGACTGACGCGTCTGCGTCACTTGAAGATTTTGGAAATCACGTGAACGCGTGACCCACACGTCCGCGTCACATGCGACGCACAATTTTACTACATCAGCGCCAGATATCTTGTCTTTTCCCCAATCCTATTTCTCTCTTCTCCCTTTTTAGTTCTCTCTTATTCCTTCTTTCTTCCTTATCCTTTCTTACTTTCTCCCTCTTTATCTCTTTAACTTCTCATCCTTCTTCACTCTCATTCTATTTTACTTAATTTATTTGCATACTTTCATTCATTGCATTTTAATTTTGTGCATATTTTTCTTTTCCTTTCTAAATTTATTACTTTTCCATTGGTGTTAAATTTTCTTTTTCAACTGTTGCATTTTTTCTAGTATTCTTTTGGTGCTTCATGACTTGTTTTATTCTGATTGGGTATTATTATTCATAAGTCAATGCTAATCTTTTATGATACTGGCATTCCATTCGTATTGCTATGCATTTACGCTGTCTTTCATTGCCCACATTCTTCCCCCATTGTTGCAAATTTTTGCACTCTTGATTCGGTGTGCTTCTACTATTTTCTCACTTGCATGTTGTAGCTACCATGTAATTGAGACCCTTATTATTTGGAATTAAACACCCATACTTTATTTGTTTTCTATCATTATTTTTAGGTTCCTGTTCTTCTTTTTTTTTCTCTTCTTTCAGGCTGGCCACCGAAGAAGGAAAAAGGGAGAAACTTCTATATGGGCAACAGACAAGTCCATATGCATAATCTTTGGAGAAAAGCGCTAGTTGGAACCGCCCGTCCACCTGCACATCTTAGCATGCACCGAGGACGGTGCAATCTTTAAGTGTGGGGAGGTCGATACCGACTTCCGTGGGTTAGTTATTTTCTTCTTCTCAACACCAATGTTTTATTTTCTGTGTTAGTTTATTATTGCATTTGCATATTTGATTGCATATTTTCTTGATTTTGTGCATATTTTACCACTTGGTTGAAGTAATATTTTCTTTTTCAAAAAGCCTTTTATAGCATTTCACTAATTTGAATTAAAATTTTTGAGAAACTTGTTTGAAGAAATATTATTTTGGAACATGGTTTAGAGCTCGAACACACAAAACCAGTGAGATTTTGAGCCAACTTGATTGGTTGCATCTTATCAATCAATATTTTTTTTTTAGTGTGTGTTGTTCTCTCTAAAATTGTGATCTTTGTCTTGCTTGATTCTATATTTCCATTGTTTAATGTATGCATGCACTTATGTGATTGAGGCCTTGTTTCATTAAGCTTACATACCCATATGACCTTAACCTTTCATTATCCTTTGCAAACCAATTTGAGCCTATTTTACCCCTTTTATTCTTTACTTTAGCACATCATTAACTCTAAGTGGAAACCAATAATGTCCTTAATTTGAATCCTTGGTTAGCTTAGACTAGTGAAAGTGCTCATGAATTAAGTGTGGGGAAAGTGGGTTTGGAAACGTTTAGTTTGAGAATTGAGTATGTTAGACTTTGTGTGAAAATGTGAAAAATGTTAAGAACATGTTTATGCATTCAATACCTTAATCATATGCATTGAAAAAGAAAAAAAATAAATTAAGAAAAGAAAAATAGAAAAAGAAAAAAATAAATAAAATAAAATAAAATAAAAAGAGAAAAAAGAAAAGAAAAAGAGCAAATAAACAAAAAGGGGACAAAATGCCCCAAGTTAAAGTAATAATATCAATGCATATGAGTTGTACTTAAATTTGGGATGCATGAATATGTGGTAAACATAGTTAATGGGTAGTTAGATCTTGTATTGTGATAACATGGATTGTCTTAAGTTAGGTGGGAAAGGTTTAGGTTAATTAAGGATTCAGATTTTAGTCCACTTGGCCAAATACAATCTTACCTTGACCCTGACCCCATTACAACCCTTAAAAGACCTCTTGATTTGTTTATTGGGGTATTAAATTTTTGTTGACTGTTAGAAGAAGAGCAAGTCTTAGAAAGCAAGGTTAGTAGAGAATTGAGAGAATCAAACCTCAAACACTTGAGTGATTAGAGTGTATACACTTCTAGTGAGGGTTCGATGCTCGATTCCTTGTTCAAGGCTTTCATGAGCTTTTTTTTTTGCAAGTTTACTTGTACCTTATTTTATGATTAGAATTAGTGAGATCCAGTTCATATTTCTTCTTGAAGGATTTGTTTACTTTTAACCAAGTAGGTAAAAGCATTTTACATCTAGTTGCATTCATATACATGGGTTGCATTGCATTACATGAATCTCACTTTTCCCTATTTGTTTATTTTATCTCCTTGAGCTTAGCATGAGGACATGCTAATATTTAAGTGTGGGGAGGTTGATAAACCACTATTTCATGGTTTATCTTGTGCTCAATTGAGTGGTTTTTATCAACTCTTTACCCACTTATTCATACTATTTGCATGCTTTTACTTTTTCCTTCCAAATTTTGTGCTATGATTGAAAACATACTTCTTTGGGCTTTAAAATTTACTATGTTTAATCCTCTCTTATTACCATTCAATGCCTTGATATGTGTGTTAAGTATTTCAGGCTTCATAGGGCAGGAATGGCTTAGAGAATGGAGAGGAAGCTTGCAAAAATAGAAGGAACACAAGAAACTAAAGAGACAACCAGCGAACAATGACGTGCACGCATGGCTGACGCGTGCGAGCGAAATAAAGAAAATAACAGCGACGCATGCGCGTGCTTGACGTGCACGTGTGGATCGAAGTTCGCGCAAACAACGCGAGCGCGTGCTTGACGCGCACGCGTGGAGGAGAATTAATCAAACGACGTGTACGCGTCACCAACGCGTACACGTGACAAACGTGATCTGCAAAATTAACAGAAATCGCTGGGGGCGATTTTGGGCTGTGTTTTGACCCAGTTTTCGGCCCAGAAACACAGAATAAAGCCAGGGAACATGCAGAGACTCTAGACATACAGATACAACATTCATAATACATAATTTTAGGTTTTAGATGTAGCTTTTAGAGAGAGAGGCTCTCTCCTCTGTCTTAGGTTTTAGGATTTAGGATTTTTTTTCGGATTAGGATTTCTACTTCTCAATTTTCAGGTTCAATGTTCCTTTTATTTATTTTCCCAATTTAATTTATGAACTTTTCCATGTTAGATTTGAAGCCACTAACTCTAGTCTTTCTTTGGGAATTGACTAGGACTTGAGGATTCATATTGATTTATCCACTTGACTTACCTTCATAGTTAGCAGTTGACTAAGTGGAAGCAACGAGCAATTCTCATCACAATTGATAAGGATAACTAGGATAGGACTTCTAATTTTCATACCTTGCCAAGAGTTTTCTTAGCTATTGATTTATTAATTCCTGTAATTTATTTCTCTTGTTCAAACCTTTCAAAAACCCAAAAATACTGTTTTCCATAACCAATAATAAAACACACCTCCCTGCAATTCCTTGAGAATACGACCCGAGGTTTGAATACTTCGGTTACAAATTTTATTGGGTTTTGTAACTTGTGACAACCAAACTTTTGTACGAAAGGATTCTCTGTTGGTTTAGAAACTATACTTACAACGCGATTATATTCTTGTGAATTTCTTTACCGGTAGAAATCCAATCGTCAATCATATATTCTTGTATTCAATACCTTAATCATATTCATCGAGAAAAAAAACAAAAGAAAAGAAAAAAATACAAAAAAGAGAAAAAGAAAAGGAAAAGAGCAAATAAATAAAAAGGGGACAAAATGCCCCAAAGTAAATGTTGGTAGCACTGCATAAGAGTTATACTCAATTTGGGATGCATGAATATGTGCAAAACATGGTTAATGGATAGTTAGGTTGTGTATTTTGATTAGATGGATTGTCCTAAGTTCGGTAGGAAGTTTGGGTTAATTAAGGATTCAAATTTTAGTCCACTTGACCAAATACAATCCCACATTGACCTTAACCATATTACAACCCTTAAAAGACCTCTTGATATGTGTATTTTGTGCATTAAATATTTGCTGATTGGTAGAAGAAGAGCAAGTCTTAGAAAGCAAGGTTAGTAGAGAATTGAGAGAATCGAACCTCAAACACTTGAGTGATTAGAGTGTATATACTTCCAGTGAGGGTTCGATGCTCGATTCTTTGTTTCCGGCTTTCATGAGCTATTTTCTTCTACAAGTCTATTTGTGCTTCATTTTTATGATTTAAGTTAGTGAAATCCAGTTCATATTTGTTCTTCAAAGGTTTATTTACTTTTCACCAAGTAGTTAAAAGCATTTTGCATTTAGCTGCATTCATACAAATAGGTTGCATTTCATACATCCTACCATTTTGCCTTCACTCTTTATAGTTTCTCTTGAGCTTAGCATGAGGATATGCTAATGTTTAAGTGTGGGAAGATTGAAAAACCGCTATTTTACGATTTATCTTGTGCTTAATTTAGTAGATTTTATCCATTATTCTCACACTTATTCATAGAAATCGCATGTTTTACATTTTCCTTCCTAATTTTGTGCTTTGATTGAAAACATGCTTCTTTGCCCTTAAATTTGCTATTTTTAATCCTCCCTTATTACCATTTAATGGCGTGATATGTTTGCTGAGTGTTTCAGGGTTTATAGGGCAGGAATGGCTTAGAGGATGGAAACGAAGCATGTAAAAGTGGAAGGAATACAAGAAATTAAAGGAATTGCAAAGTTGTCAAGCCTGACCTCTTCGTATTAAATCGATGATAACTTGAGCTACAGAATGAGGCGGTTCCAGTTGTGTTGAAAAGCTAACATTCGGGGCTTCGAAATGATATGCAATTTGCCATAGTTGCCTTGCTGTTAGGCGACACGTACGCGTGCATGACGCATACGCGTGGATAGTGCGGCAGACAAGCGACGCGTACACGTGACGGAGCTACGTGCTGTACGTATCAGAAATCGCTGGGGGCGATTTCTGGGGTAATTTTGGCCCAGTTTCAAGGCCGAAAACACATATTAGAGGCTGGGAATGGAGCAGAATCAATCATCGACTTCTCATTATTCATAATTTAGGTTTTAGATGTAGTTTTTAGAGAGAGAGGCTTTCTCCTCTCTTTAGGTTTTAGGTTTTTAGGTTTAGTCTTTCTCAATTTCAGATTTCTATTATGCTTTAGTTTAGTTCTTCTTCCACTTTTATTTATTCTAGTACTTTAGTTCATCTATTCCTCTTGTTGATTTCTCTATTTTCCCAATTTATTTTATGAATTCTCCATGTTAGATTCAATTTTTTTATTAATGCAAGTAGAGGTATTTTATGTTTATTGCTTCTTCCTTCATTTGTTTCCATTGATGTTTGCGATTGGTTGTTTAGGTTTAATATTCTCTTATTAATTTTCTATATTTTTACTTTGTGCCTTCCAAGTGTTTGATAAAATGCTTGGTTGGATTCTAGATTAGACTTATTTCCTCTTGGCTTTGGTTGAGTAATTGGTGACATTTGAGTTATCAAACTCCTTTGTTGATTGATAATTGAAAGTTGCTAGTTGATTTAGATTCCCCTAAAGCTAGGATTTTCTTAGGAGTTGACTAGGATTTGAGGAATCAAATTGATTCATCCACTTGACTTTCCTCCATGGTAAGAGGTTAACTAAGTGGAAGCAATGGATAATTCTCATCACAATTGATAAGGATAACTAGGATATAATTTCTAGTTCTTATACCTTGCCAAGAGCCTTTCTTAGTTGTTAGTTTATTTCCTTTGCCATTTACATTTCTTGCTCATCATCTAACAAAACACAAAAAAAGATACTTCATAGCCAATAACAAGAACACTTCCCTGCAATTCCTTTGAGAGACGACCCAAGGTATGAATACTTCGGTTATTATTTTTAAGGGATTTGTTACTTGTGACAACTAAATTTTTGTAAGAAAGGATTATTGTTGGTTTAGAAACTATACTTTCAATGAAATTTTATTTGTGAAATTCTTTACCACACAAAAATCCGATCATCAATGCCTTACTTTTTGTTCATGATTCTGTTTTGAAAGGAAATTAATCCATTCATTCAAAATAGAATCAGGAATTACCAATCTACCATTCTCCTCTTCCTCCTCCCTCGACAGCAACATCACCAACTCTAACGCCTGGTCTCGTCCCTCCCCCAGTGCAATGCAGTCTGTGCCGCTAACAAACAAACTCCCATAAGCTCTTATAGTTGAACTCCCGCCTTCCTCTTTCAACTTCCAATCTAGACCATAACTTTCATGGCCAACCTCATTAACTAGAACATCAAATTCACTAGTATCTACTGTGATATGGATCCATTTATTGATATTGTCCATGACACATGTATCAATTTGTACCCGTCCATCCTGAACAATATGCACGACTCCGTGGCTGGATTACACCCGACTACCTCTCCCCACTAGCTTTCTATCATCTTAAATGTCTTTGCTGACTACATATGTAATGGAACACCAAAACATTAGCTTTCTATCAGTCTCTTGGTCTTCGAACTTATATAAATATATTTCACCTTTGTTTCTTTGACACACACGTAATTTTATTAGTTTCTTTCTTAGAATCACCCAACAAAGGCAGGATCGTTATAGGGATATTGACTATACTCATTCCTTCCACCGTTGGTGGTCTCATTACTATAGTAGTTATTGCCCCACAGTCGATGTAGGAATATCTAACTTGGTGCTTCTTTTCTTGTAGACTGGCCAAGCATCAAGGAAGACAAAAGGTAAGCATATTTTTAAAGTCTTTTCTTCTAAAAAGTAATACACGGCAAAACAAAACATTAAGTGGGTCAGTTAAGTGTTTAAAGATGCCATGGAGGTTTGGAAACAAAAAGTGTTCTATTAATAAAGACAAGTACTTGGTCAATACTTAAAGACAAGTGATCGAAATACTTGTAAAAATTGAGTTGTACATGACTCCTTTTAAGTTCCCTTATTTTGCAAATGCTCCCTTTAATGTTATCGACGCCTTTCTTAATCCTCCGACAGGAGCAGTTAATATTCTATATTGGCCTCTACGTAGCCCAAAGGCATACAAAGTAACTCTGATAAACCTCAAATGGTGTTTACCAAATATCTTGTCAATGGCACCACTAAAATAATAAAGCATCTTGTCTTATGTACTTTGACCTCTTTGTTTTTGCTAACATTTTTACTATTATATATACATTTCTTGTTTTACTACACATTCTAACTAATTATTGCTTACTGCCCTTTTAATAGTTACATACTAAGCTCCATTATTAGTAGGTGTTGCTCTTGATCAATCAATTGAGGAAGAATGGTAGGATGGAGACAAGCCCCCTTCCCAAACTCCAAAGATATTCCTAAGAAGATTAGAAGAGGAAGAAGGGAATCAACTGACGCTGAAACTCTAATCAGAAAGAAAAATAATGCGATCGACATCCTTCTCGAAGGTCCTACATTTGCTCCCCCAAGGTGTTGAACTAATGCTAAGTTGTAGATTGGTGAATGCGCCAACAACACTAAGTAAGAATGCCTCTTCTCTTTCTAATGCTTCGGGTGCCATTCTATCATCCCTCAAGAAATTTATTAAAGAAATGTTTACCTTTCTCCCCACCCATTAAAAGTCACAATAGGCTGATGCTCAATCGATCTAGAATTTGATAGATTCTATTTTTCGAATCTGTGACTGGTATAATTGGTGGAAGAATTTAGTGTTTTTGTCACCCTCTTTCAACTATTTTACCCTTGATTTTCCTTTCTGGTAGCTCTCTTCTCTGGAATAAGCTACTTCAAATTTTTTTTCCAACTCATACAATTTATTTCCGCCAGTAATGTCTGCTTCTCTGAGAGTCTCAATCCTATTAAGGAGGTTCTCAATCTCCTTTTTAGAATTGAATTTGGAAGACTGTTGCCAAAGAATTAAATAGTGGCGACATAACTTCAATTTTTGCGTAAGAATAAACATTATTGAATTCTTAAACCTTGAGTCCCAAACAACAGTAATAATGTGTCTTACTTCCTCCATAGCACACCAAAAATTTTAGAATTTGAATCTTCTCTTAGATTTCTTAATTGAAAACTAGTATCCAAGAGGAGCGGTGTATGGTCAAATCCATTTTCTAACAATCTAATCATTGAAGCAGTAGGATAAATATTTAATCAGTCTTCCTACCATTCTCAAATTCATTAATCCATTTCCATCAATAAAATTAGTAAAATTAGATATAAGAATTTAATAAGTTTGAAATTCCAAATTAACAATATAGAGTTGAAGTATACTTAACTATTAATCGTAAATTAAATGTCGAGATCTGTAATAATCAAGTACAACAATAAATAAATCAAAACTTAGCATTGAAAATACTCAAATACTCAATTATATGTCCGTTATCCATGGGCTATTGCAGCAAGCCAGCAACCATAAGCGCGTCTCTGTTAATGCAACAGAAGCATATACCTTTTTCTCATTGATTCGGACCTTCTTTTTGCAGCCCAATTTAGTGATTTTAACTATCCATAATTAATATTCCACAACGGTATAGTTTGTGTAAGTGTAACCATCTTCTTTATGTTTATTTATTGACTCTTGCAAAAGATTCAATACACTTAAATTCAACCCAACATGATGATAACGTTTTCTTGTTTTTCCAATCTTATCCGTACGTCATGGTAATGAAAGCATATGCAATGTTTGGGAAGGGATCACATTTTTTTCCTAAGTATTTAAACTTGAGTTGAATTTTTCTCGTTTGTTAGAATGCTTTGTCCCTTTCATAATGAAGATATACTACTTTGGAGCTTTTTGAATATTTTTTTAGACTAAATTTTAGAATAGAGCTCAAAATATTAAGCACAAATTAATTAGATTTTTAAATTTTGGGTACACAGTTGCATTAATTTTTTTTCTTTAAAAAAAAAGACCTTTGTTGTTTATGTAGTCACAAAATTTGAGCAAAGTTGTTTATACTTGTAATTTCAAAAATAAGAAATAAAAATTCAACATTTTTAAATATGAAAATTTTAAGTTTAGAAAGTTGTATCTCCTGTGAGGTATCAAATTGATAAATAGCTATATCCTTTCAATTACTGAAAACAGATACTCTAACTTCTTTGTATTACGTGAAACTAATAATCTTTTTTATCTAGTCTGGAGTAGTTAAGGTAATTCTCTCTTTGAACTCAATCCAATGTTGGTTAATTCTTAAACCCCAGTAGATACCACCAATCATAGCCTTTCAATCTTGTCTTGCCTCTTGAACTAATATCGAATTTTTTTAGTTCGTCAATCATCAAGAAAGATATAACCAAGTGTTTTTGGTAATAAAAATTAGAGACCAAAATGAAAACATTATAGACGTTTTCAGTGTTAGTCATAAACATAAATTTACTCAAAATGAGGTACTTGAGTAAAAAATCAATGATAATTTTTCGTCAAAGAAAATTAAACGCACTTTAATTTTTCATGAGCTAATGAGAAAATTTCAAGCATTTAAACTATATATTTAAATTAAATATATAAATAAATTTGTGCTAATATTTTTTTAAGAACTTACAAACTATTCTGAACCGGTTCTCAGTCCCCTTCTCTCAAGTCATTTCGACCTAGATACCCGGGCCCTGGCCATCACTGTGGCCCAACCCGGGCCGGGAAGTGTAATTGCCTAAACCGGTATTCAAAATTCGAATACTCCCCCTTATCCTAGCTAACAAGATAAGATAAGATAACTATCTCAAGCTATATATAAATGGGAGTCAGATGCCCTTTCAGGTACGTTACTCATTCTACACATTTTATACCTCTCAGATCCATTCGGACATGAGTGTTGGAGTGTCTTTCCAAGTACCACCCCCCCCTCGCGCTCCAATCAAATGATCTAACAACTGCCTCAACTCGCAAGTCCCTGATCCATCTCGCTACCTTTACCAGAGACTTCCAGTGCATTGGCGCCATCTATGGGTACTGCCAAATTGTGACAGCATGACGGAGAATCTCGAGGAGCAATACTTAAGCCATTACCGTGACCCACGAAGCCCAATGCCTGAACTTCGGAATAGCATTCCTTCCACCTACAGAAGAATAACAAGCACCGTGCACCGCCAACCAACCCTGGTCTAGCAGCAACCCAAGGAGGACAACCGACTGCCTACTATGGACCGAGTACCAACAGCCTAAGAGAAAAGCGATCCAAATAATTCAAGAGCTCTGCCTTAGAGTGCAAAACCTCGAGGGTCGAGTCATATCCAAGGAGTGATATCATCCCAAACATGCAAGCCAAGCAACCTCCAGAACCTGATTGCATCGTGAGACCAAACACGACAGGTACCTGAAAAACGACATGGGAAACGACACGATCGCAGCGTATCCAGAGGTCTAAAATGCTGATGCGGCAAGGACGACCAAAGACAACGCCAGAAGGCCAAGCAAACAAGAAGCGAGCACGTGGTAATGGGATCTACCCTATTTACCGAGAAAATCATGAAAGCCAAACTCTCAAAAGGTTCTGACAAACCCACCGACATGAAGTACGACGGCACTAAAGATTCCCAAGAACACCTAACATCTTTCAAGATAAGGATGAACCTGAAAGGAGCCGCCGATGCTATAACAACTCTAATTTTTGTGCTAACGTGAGTTTTTCTTAAAATAATATTTTAAAGCAATTAGTTTTATTTTGACAAGTCGACGTCGATCCCCGAAGTAAAATAAATGGTAATATAATTTTATTATTATCTTATTTATTTATTTTACTTGCTCTAATTATAATGGAGCATAGATAATAATATTAATATTATTATCATGTCCAACTTTTGTCGATATTAGTAATTATCGATATTTCTTTATGAGTTTAGAGTTGCTAAAACATCATCAAATATCTTTTAATTCCTAAGTTACTAATGTCATTTATATTAGGATTAGGTAATTTTATAATAATTAAATGTGAATTTGATAAGTTAATGTTGATTTGATTGATTACTAGTTGAGTTTGATTAAGTTTATGTTGAAATTTTGTTGAATTATTGTTGTTGTTTGTGAATTGCGGTTCGGCCATGAAGAACATCCCAATTGGGGTTATTTTGATGATTTTGGGGCTGTTGTGAATGAGAATCATTGATTAAAATTGATGACGTCTGATGGCCGAGAGATTAAATTAAAAGCTGTTGAAAATCAGTAATCGAAAAATTCGAAAAGGATTAAAATACAAGTAATATTTTGAAAGGAAAGGGCTAAGGGTTCGATTTTGGTATAAGAGAAAGATTTGTATTTAAACTTTATTTTTGAAGGGTAACATTGTATTTGTATATAAAAATCGAGGTACAATTTGTAATTATATAAGTTTTCAGGTACTTTAGGTAATAAATAAAAGTACGGGAGTAAAAATGGGTATTTCATAAAAGTTCAGGGTTAGTTTTGTAAATACTGAGATAAGTGATGTTTCAAATATAATTTGTAAAAATGTTGAATTAAAAAGAAAATATTTAAAAGTTTGAGGTTTAAAACATAGATAACAAGACTTTGAGAATAAAAGCTTTACGAAACTATGTTTTAAGAATAGATATAAATATTATTTATTTACCATTTCAAATATCTTATTTATATTATTGTTATTATTATTCTATTAAGAATATTATCTAGTAAAGATATTATTAATATTATTATAAGTAAGAGAAGAACAAAAAGAGCGATCTTAAAAATTTTAGAGAACGCAAACTTAATTAAAGTACTTTATAATTTTTTTTCATAAGACACTTAGGGAAAGGCGAGGTAAGTATGAAAAGATAATTTATATTATGGAGTGATAGGAATGAAAAGAAGATAGAAAGAAAGGAAAAGAAAAAGAATAGAAAGAGAAGGATATATTAAGTAAAAGGATCTCTGCCACAGAAGAGCATAGAGCAGTGACTGAAAAGATTTTATGAATGTCTGTCATAGTAGAACAAATAGAAAAGAAGGTATTAATCAACGGGATCTCTACTGCAGTAGAGTAGAGAGCAAAGATTAAAAAGAAATTGAGTGCTATTTAAGCCTTAGTGCTAAATGTCTAGTGGGGACGGCGATGCATAATGCTCACTTGATACTATAAGGACGGCCTAGTGAGATATCCTAAGTAAAGAAATAAGATAAAATAAACCAATTAAATAACTAAAAATTTTCAAAAAAAAAAAAGAAAGAACAATAACCTAAAATTTTTGAAAACTAAACAAAGAAAAATACAAGAAAAATTTTGAAAAACTAGGGAAGGAAGAATCACTAACGAGACACCAAACTTAAAATTGAAAATTAAGGGAAACTCAATAAAACCTAATTCAAAAGTTAAAAGAAAAAAATAAATAAATAAAACTAATAAAAATACCTAATTTAAGCAACCAAACAATTGGTAGTTGTCTATTAGTCCCCGGCAACGGTGCAAAAAATTTGGTGCGAATTTTCAAAACATCAACAACTGAATTGGCAAGTGCATTGGGTCGTCCAAGTAATACCTCAGGTAAGTGAGGGTTGATCCCACAAGGACTGAGGAACTGAGCAACAATTGTCAACTAATTTGCTTAGTTAGGCAAATAGAAAAGTTGGTTTAGTAGTTGAAATCGCATAAGACAGTAAATCAAAGAGTTAAGAAAGCAATTAAGATGTTTGGTGTAAAAGCAATAAGAGAAAACAATTAAGGTATTAGAGACGTTTACTTTTCCAGATTAAAACTTCTTACCGACTATTTTAACAATGTAAGATTCATTCCATGGCAAACTGTAATTGACTAAACCCAAATGTCTTAGTGATTTAGTCTCCTCTAACCTTCATCAACAGCCACCGTCGTTGGCACTTAATTTCGATTAGAGGGATATGTTCAAAACAAGTTTACAGCTAAAAAAACCTAATTACCCAAAGCTAATAGGATTATATGTCACGTATCCCAATTAGTTCATGTAATTATCAATTTAGGAGGAATTTACTTTCAAGCTGTGTTCAGGTGAGAGACCTCTTCCAAGGGTCACAAGAATGCATCTAGAATAAGGGTCATACTTTCACTCCTCTCAGATTCATAAAATTAAGTAATAATCCTTGAAACTGAATCAGTATATCAATTAAAATAAAAAAGAAATAATCTCAATCTATAGAAGATAAACAAAGCTCCTAACCTTAACCAAAGAGGTTTAGTGGCTCATGACTTATAGAGAAAAACTAGGGTTCTGAAAAGTATGCTGAAAACCAAAAGAGTTCGAATCCTTCTAAAGGGAAAATCTTTTCCCTTTTATATCTAAACTAATTTGATTTAAAAATAAAATAAAATGTTCAATCTTAAAACTAAAAGTTATTGTTTTTCAATAAAAATTACAAATATAAAAGTCCAACTAAAGATGTTCCAAGAGTGAGCCTTCAATTCAGATTCAGGCTTGTTGGCGTTTAGCGCCCATAAGGGGGGCAGAAGCTCTTTGTTTGTGGCATGTTGCTGGTGCTAAATGCCAGCTTGGCGTTTAGCGCCCTAGGGGGTGCTACCAACTTCTCTGTTTCTGCTTAACACTCTGCCACATTGCTCCGAATTTTACCTGAAATCATAAAAATACTATAGCAACTCAAAGTAGCATTCAAAGAGGATTTTTGCACTACAATAATATAAAACTTAATAAAACTTAACTGAAAATAACTAGAAAACAAAGGAAAAAAGAGTACAAAATGCTCAAACATCAAAGGGTAACCTGGTTTATCTCCTAAACCGGAACAGAGACCCATTCGCATTATCCTCGGCCGACATACCGGACATAGACCCTAATCTAATGTCCCACTGTTTTTAGTCATAGACCCAAAAGCCAAGTCGATGGCTCGAAGAAGAAGGAAAATGTCACCCGACCGAGCCTCCGAAGTAAAAAAACAAGTCAAAGCCCTGCTCGAAACACGCTTCATCCAGGAACTCTCTTATACAACATGGTTGGTTAACAATGTACTAGTAAAAAAGGCAAATGACAAGTGATGAATGTGCATCGATCACATGGACTTGAACTAAGCCTGTTCCAAAGACGCCTTCTCCCTACCAAACATCGATGGACTAGTCGACGCCGCCTTGGTACAGCAGTATCTCAGCTTCATGGATGCTTGACGATGAGAAAATTGCCTTTGTAACCCCTGACGGCACGTACTGCTACACGGTCATTCCATTCAGGTTAAAAAACATCGGGGTCACCTACCATAGGCTCATCACCAAAATCTTTAGAGACCTCTCTGGAACCAAGCTGGAGGTCTACATTGATGACATGCTTGCCAAAACCTGAACCGGCAAGGAGCTCATCAACGACTTCGAACTCATATTAGACACCTTAAGGAAGCATCGAATGTGCCTTAACCCGATCAAGTGTGCCTTCGGGATGGAAGCTGGAATGTTCCTAGGCTTATAAACCGTTTTAAAGCTTATAAAAATATCTCTAATTTTAAAGAAAGTTCACTTAAATCCAAAATCTAAGGCTCAAGTTATGATTCGTTGAAATTGGTTTAAAACAAGGTTTTTACCAAAACTTGCAAAATCTCTAGTTTTTCAAAACTCCAAACCAAACCAAAACAAACCCAACCCAAAATTAGCATCAAAATACTACCACTCATAACTATTGATCCTCAACTACCTTTTACCCATTCCAACACCTATTTTACTCAATTTCCCTCTCTTCTCCACTCATAATGCCACAAAACCCAAACATTCTCAATATCTAACATAATCTCACACAAATTTCCATGCTCATAATCATTATCAATCATCCATCATCAAAGTCCATAATCCTCATCATAATCAACAATCATCATCATATTATGATTACCACACTCAACATCAATCATCATACATACTCCATCACATACAACTCATTCAACTTTTATCATAATTCATATACCACACAATCTAAAACTCCATATCATTATAATTCATATACCACATATACAATTCAATCAACCATTCATTTAATTCAATCCTATCTTAAGGTATACTAGCCTAAGTTTCACGAAACATTACATATTAACTAAAGAAAACTGAAACTATACCTTAACTAATTTCTACACAAGCACAAATTCTACCAAAACCCTCTTTCACAAGCATTCAAGTCTCCAACAAAATCCACAGTTTCCAACCACCAGTCCAAATTAGCAAGCACCCGAATTTTTCAAATCCACTCCATACAACATCAAATCAATATAATTTCATATAATATACCCAATATTAACACAATTTATAATATCAACTAAATACAAGAGTTCAGTAAAACCTTACCTTGTCTAATAAATGTTAGGGTGAAATTCACTGATCACTCATGTTGTATTATACCTAAACAACAAAATCACAAAGAAACTCGAAACCTAAAAGCCTTTTTAAGTTTTGATATAGGAAAGAGAACTAGGAAAGAAATTGAAAGTTTCTTACTACTTTGTTCAGATAAAATTGAAGAGCTCGACAAGACGAATATGTGGCCGTAAACAGCATGCCAATCGAAACTCCATAGCTCAAGTTATGAACAATTGATAAAGATGAAGAATAGTGTTTTGTGTTCTTCACTCTCCTCTCTCGCAACCAAGGTGCTCTCACTCTCAATTCTGAATAATGAGGCTGAGTTGGCCTCCTAACACACTTATATATGTTGGGCCTTGGGCCTAACTAAACCCAATTCAATTGCTTTTTTCCGTTGACCCAATTTTGGGCAAAACTTTTAATTTAGCACCGGTTTTCAACTCTAATTTATTTTTGTCTTTTTAAAATTAATAAATTCAATTTCCTAAATTTTATTTTTCTAATTCTGGATAGACTAGAGCCGATACTATCGGCTAAAGTACCAGTATGTGTTCTTACGCATTTTTCAGCAGAAAATTACATTTTTTTCCTCAGAAAAATCCACTAAATCTAAATTTCACCTTTATATTTTCTAATTATTATTTTTAAATTTTTGAAAATATTCCAGAAAATTAAATTATTATTTTATCTGATTTAAATGGTTAATTAAATTCATGTTCTTATAGGAAGCGTAACTACATAAACCGGTATTTAAAATTCGAATACTCCCTCTTATCTTAGCTAACAAGATAACTATCTCAAGCTAAATAAAGGAGAGTCAGAGGTCCCCTCAGGTACGTCACTCAGTCTACACACTTTATATCTCTTAAATTCATTGTGACTTGAATGTCGGAGTATCTTTATAGGTCACTGACGTTAGGATTTTTGCTAGTAAAGAATTTATAAAAATATTCGCGTTGTAGATATAGCTTCTAAACTAACAGAAATCCCTTCGTACAAAAGTTTGGTTGTCACAAGTAACAAACCCCTTTAAAATTGATAAGCGAGTATTTAAACCTCGGGTCGTCTTCTCAAGGAATTGCAGGGAGGTATGTTCTTATTATTGGTTATGAAAAAGTGTGTTTTAGGGTTTTGGATTAAGGTAAAAGGTTAGTTGAATGACAAGTAAAATAAAATAATAATAACTGTAAAATAAACCTTTGGCAAGGTATAAGAACTCGAAGTCCTATCCTAGTTATCCTTATCAATTGTGATGAGAATTGGATTTTTCTCCCACTTTGTTAACCTCTAACTATGAAGGTAAGTTAAGTGGATGAATTAATTTTGATTCCTCAGGTCCTAGTCTTTCCTTGAGAAAAGTCAGAGTTATTGGAACTTGAATTAATGAAATGAAGAAATCCAATTTTCAATCAACAATGAGTTTGATAACTCAAGAGTCACCAATTATTTAACCAAAGCCAAAAAGGGAAACTATCTAAATTAAATAAAAAGCATTCATAAATAAAACAATCATAAACTGAAATATCTCAAATAATCTAAATATGGAACATTGAAAATAAATAAATACAAAGAACATTGAACCTGGGATTGAGAGTCACTCCTAAAACTAAGAGAAGTCCTAAATCCTAATCCTAAGAGAGAGGAGAGAACCTCTCTCACTAAAAACTACATCTAAAACTAAAATTATGAATTATCAGAGCATGATTATGAATGGATGCATTCCCCCACTTTATAGCCTCTAATCTGTGTTCTCTGGGTTAAAAACTGGGTCAGAAACAGCCCAGAAGTCACTTCTAGCGTTTTCTAGTCCGTACAGGTCGCGGCAAGTGACGCGGAGCCGTCGCCCACGCAGCCGCGCCGATTAAAGTTCGCAGATACGACGCGTCCGCGTGGATCACGCGTTCGCGTCGCCTAGCGTCAGGGAAACTATGACATATTATATATCAAATCGAAGCCCCGAATGTTAGATTTCCAACGCAATTGAAACCAGGTCGTTTGCACCTTTGTAGCTAAAGTTATAGTTGTTTGAGTGCGAAGAGGTCAGGCTGGACAGCTTAACAACTTCTTCAACTTCTTGTATTCCTTCCACTCATGCTTCCTTTCCATCCTCCAAGTCATTCTTGCCCTATAATATCTGAAAACACTTAACACACATATCAAGGCATCTAATGGTAATAAGAGATGATTAATAATAAGTAAATATAAGATCAAAGAAGCATGTTTTCAATCATAGCACAAATCAGGAAGGAAAATGTAAAACATGCGAATTGTATGAATAAGTGAGTAAAGAGTTGATAAAAATCACTCAATTGATCATAAGATAAACCATAAAATAGTGGTTTATCAGTCACACCCCTCATCGCTCCAATCAGACGATTCGACAACCGCCTCAATTCGTAATTTCCGATCCATCTCACTATCCATACTAAAAACTTTTAGTACACAAACCAATTGAAGCTTATTATATTTTTCGTACCACTTTAAAATATAAATTGAATAGAATTTAAAGAATTAAGGAAGAAAGTTTGCAAACTTCAATTTTATTCTGCTTCGGTATAACATTTTTATCTGCATCTAGTCTTTTCCACCAAAGTATCGAAAATTTTTTAGTATATAGGTTTCAGTATGTGCTTGAAAAAACATTGCAACAACAAGTATTTTGTTAAACTTTTCAAATACCATACTAACTTCTGTAATAACTCTTAATTTTGGATACACCGTTTTGAGAACCTTAAAACGATCCCAATTTCAAGATACATGAAAGGGTTACATAGTTTTTCTTTTACAAAGTGATATTTAAAGGATCAGAATTTTAATTTCTCTAAGAACAATTTGTGATTACAAATGAATTTTTATAAATAAACATAACTTTATTCTAAGTGATAAATATCACGTGTAAATTCAAGAATTGAAATCAATTTGATAACATAAGTTTGTGATGGAAAAGTATATATTTAAACTAAGACCCCATGAACATTTAATTATAGCAATCCGGCAAGACCAGGGACGGATTTATATTGGTTAGTGTGGGGGCAAGTGCCCCCACTGAGTTTTAAAAAATTTATATGTAGTATATAGTAAAAATAATTTTTTGCCTCCACAAAGTAAATAAATTTGACCTCATCCATATTTATTTCCTTGGTTCACAACATCTATATAAATAAAAAGAAAAGAGATTAAATGATTTTATTATATTATAAAATATTATATCACTTATTTAATAAAAATAATTAAATAAATAATAATAAAAGAACTAATAATAATAACCTAATCAATTTGAATCATTTCAATTTTTCAAAGTATTGTTTAAAAATTATTCAAATAATTTAGATATCTAATGTTGTCATTTATTTCTTCTCTTGAACATTATTTTACTCTAAAATGTGTGATTGTTATCTCCATTTCTAAGAATAATATCTTCCGTTTAAATATATTAAGATGAAATTTTAGGTGCAATTAGTTTTATATAAAGTTGATAATTGAGAGTCGTTAAATAAAAATTTAGTCAAATTAGTTAAATTATTTAACTGTTTTCAACTATTAACTTCACTACCAATTCTAATTCATCTTTTTATATGATTTTATTTAAGATCTTCTTAATGAAGTGAGAATTAGTTCATATATGTGAAAAAAATTAAACTCATGCATGTCTTATTACATGTTTCTGTTTTTTCTTATTTATGTGATTAATTTTACCACAAAATCAAAGAAAATTTATAGCCAAAGCAGCAGTAGCGTGTTGTGTATATATGATTTCACTATTACTTTTACGAGAGGTTTTTTATTTTGTTTCATAAATTGATTTTAAAATTATATTTGATTAGTGAATTTAATTTTAATTTTAATTTTATGATGTTGAATTATTAACAAATTATTGTTTAAATGATTATTTTATTGTTTTAATTTATTTATGAGATAATTTAAAAATTAATTATATTTTTTAATAATAAATATAATTATAAAAATAATTATCATATTATGTATATTTTGCCCTTATTCATAAAATTTTCTGGATTCGTCACCGGACAAAACATGTTTTTTTTTAAATTAAATGAAAAAGCTTTTCATTATGTGTGAGAAAAGTATTGTTAGAAAACGTAAAAAAAATTGAATCTTTCATCTCNATTAGTACAAATACATTTTATTTACATGAATATATAAAAGAAGAACGGTAGACGATAATAAGAATTTATTATTTTTGACAATCAGTTAGTCATTAATGTTTTGTTTTTGACAATCAGTTATTTATTAATATTTAAAAGTATAAGATAAAATATATTATTAGATTATTAGATAGAAGAAATTAAACTTAAAAAATTAAATTAATAGTTAAATAATAATAAAAAATAATAAATTTTAATAATTCTCTAATATTTCTCTATATAAATACTTTAATATTAATACATATAATACTTTTCATGTTCGGTAATAATTTATTACAATTAAAAATATAAATATTAATATATAATTTTTAGATTATTAAATAAAAAAATTAACGCTAGTTACATTCTTAAAAAAAATTGAATTATGTATTTTACCATCTAATATTAATATTTTTCACAGTAATATATAATTCTGATAAGCTTTAATGAATTTTGCTTCATATATTCAATTATTAATATCATATTTTACATTATCTATATAAAATATTATTATAATAATATTAATATAATAATACATACAGTATAATTCTATTAATAACAAAACTATATAATAATAAAATATAAATTTACATAACACGAATAAATATTAAAATTTGTATGGACACTCTCCTTAGTTCATGAGATGCACTCTCATCAGCGTTGCAGGATATAGGTACAAGATCTCAATACGTCACAATTAGGGCTCGGGTTAGTCTGGTCTATTTAAATTCGGTCTGTTAAATTTTTGGATTAAATGGGTTGGTTAATTTAAGTTCGTTTTATATTTGGATCAGAATTTTTTAATTCAAACTATTTATGGTCAATTCAATAGGTTAAATAGGACAATCCGTTTATTATTTAATTTTATTTTTTGAAAAATATTTTACCAAAAAATACTATTTTTAGATAAAAAACCTTTAAAAAATATTTTTTTTAATTAGTGGGTCGAATTTTCAAATCGAATCGAAATAAATATCACCTAAAAAATGCAGTTTTTTTCTTAAAAAATATAACAAAAAAAATAAATAAATCACCTTTTTAACACGCAGATTAGTCCGTTTAACCCGTCATTTTTTTCGGGTTGATCAGACCTCAATCTGTTTAGCTCAAAATTTAAACAGACTTAATTTTAAAAACAAAATTTGCCTATTTAAATGGATAAACAAACTAACTAAGTGAATTTAGCCTTATTTTGATTACCCTGGTAACGACTCATCAATATCTTGCTATAAGTGGAAAGATAATTTGAGCAACTCCTAAAATGCGAGGACAATGTCAGCAATGCATGAATTGAAGTGCGAGAAATACAACTCACTGTACTCATGTTTAATTTTTTACTGCATCATTCATATATCTATCACCAATAATAAATTAATATAATAAATAATTTCTAGTAAAAAAACATGTTCAAATAAACTTAAAAACAAAAATCAAGCTTTCAAACTTGCATAGCTTAGGACTAATTTTGTTTAAATTTATCAACCATAATCTTTGAAGACCAAGTTCTAAGACGTGCTTTCAGCGTTTAGAAATATTTTTGTCTGCCAATTTGAATTAAATTATCTAAAAAAAATTTTAAATTTATTTTTTATTTTTTCATTTGAGTGATAAATTTATATTTTCACCTTTAATCAGATTTTAAAGTGCTAAATATATTTTTACCAATTTCTGGACTTTTCTCTTGTCACCTTCATTGTTGGTTTTCTGAATTCTAATATGGATACAATCTTTGAATTTGTATCGCAATTTCTCCATTTAAGTTTTACTTTCCTTTTGGTGATACTTGATAAATTCTTCCGATTTTCATTATATCACATTCCAATACAAATCATTTTTAATAGTAAATTTTTAGTGACAATAATATAATGATAATTATATACGCTATTTAATTTATACTTTTATAATAATTATATATTTGTTGTTATTCCTCTATGATATAATGAGAATTATAATATTTTTTGTGGTTATTAAAAAGTCTTTATTAATAATTGTATAATTGTTGCTAAAAAAATTTATTTTAACAATAAAACATAAAACGACTAATATTTAATTGCTGGTAATTAAATTACCAGTTATTTTTATTGTTGATAAAAATAAAATAAATAATTACTAAAAATGATTTTTTTAATAATGTAAATCTAATTTTGTAAATCATCAAATATGTTTTAATTTATTAAAACAAAATACAAATTAAATCAACCGCTATATATTATATATATGATATAAATTCAATGATTAATTAATAGTTGATTTTGTATATAGGGATATAACATACTTATAACATAAATAATATCGAATGATTAATTCTTATATTTCAACTAAAATTACATTCATTATTAGAGACAAACTATTAGAATTAATCGCTAATGCTGTTAATCGTAGAAAGTTATACACTAATTTCTAAGACCCTTCAAACTAGTTTAATTTTTAAACGAAAAAATGTAAACCAATATAAAATTCTAACTTCCATATGATCTAAGACTTTAGTTGGGCTTTTGCTTATCACGTTTAGAAAGTCTCGGCAATCTATTTTCGCTGAACTCGGTTCGTTATCTAATTTTGAAAGAGTCATCTTATTATAGGGATTTTCTTATGAAATAAAATTAAAATTTTTTAATTTCAAATAAAAGTTAATCTAATTTTATTTGTAGAGATCTAACTTTTTTTTAGCGTTGGAAAAAAATTTATTGTACCCATAAGCATTTTCACGAAGTTTGCCTAATCTCTCAGCGAACTTCACATAATACATAAAATTTGCCTAATTGCTCGGCAAATTTCATGCAGGTTCGCTTAAATATATAAAGTCATGATCTTCCTCTCATTTTCATTTTTATCTTTATTATTCTTATTTTTTGGGATCCTAATTTTATTATTGTAGTCTTCTAGATATAATTCCGTACACCATTATGATCCCTGAACATCTTTTCAATGATGATTCAGTTGTTGTCACACTGGAGAGTCACTCTACTAGTTTAACTTGAACGATTTCATTGATACCCAATTTGATCTCTCCCTCAATATTTAACCCTAACTTTTCAAATCTTCAGAAAAATTAATTTTTTATTCTTCCTCATCCATTTCTCTTCCTTCTTCTTCTTGTTCGTGAAACACATGACAGGTAGTGGGAGCATTAAAAATTTAGAAAAATTACATAATACTTTCAAGAAATAAGCAGATAAATAAAGCTTGTACAGTTAATTCTCCGTTGTTAATGTTTGAATTTACTGTCTACACCAACAAATCAAGAACTAGATTATTATTGAGTCTACTTGCAACACTGCCATTTATGAACAACCTTCGTTGCATTATGTTTCAACGTCTTGGAAACTCTAAGTTGTATCATGGTTGACAGAACCGAAACGAGCTTGATATTCCATGCTAAGATCACTCCAAAGTTTGCTCTACCACCACCTCCAATAGACTAGAGAAGATCTTCATACATGGCTTCCCTGTCAAGAAACCTACCCTTCACATCAATTATGTGAGCATTGATTATGTTATTAGCAGAGAACTCATATTTTCGAATCAAGGATCCATAACCACCACTGCTAAATTGTCTTCCAACTCCTAGAGTGGTGCATACACCTGCTTTAACAGCAAGAGTTTTGATTTTGGTGATAATGCTACAGTAAAATTCACCAATAATTGCACCAATTTGAGCACATGATGCTCTGTTTTTTATGTCTACTTGAATCTTTTTGTAGTTTATGAAATTAATGATAACAAATGGAACTTGAAAGATGTAGGAGAGACCTTCATGGTCGTGGTTGCAGCTTTAAATTTGAATTCGCAATCCATGGAGTTGGGAACAGATTACAGTGACTTAAACATGGGAAGGTTGCAGGGGTGTCACGATGACAAGGAGTTTGATGAGAATCTGAGATAAAAGTAAGATAAATTGGTTTGGTATAAACAAATTTGGATAATGATATATATGGAGTTGTTATGGTAGAGACATTGAAAGAGAAGAAGAAATTAACTTTTTTGAAGATTTGGGAAGTTAGGGATAAATATAGAGGAAGTGACCAAACTGGGTATGAATTAGAATCGTGTCATCTAAACTCGTCCTTGGACCCTCCAGCGTGGCAAGGTGATGCCACGTCAGCATTGTAACAGCTGAGTCATCATCAAAAAGATGTCCAAAGACCACTATGGTGTCTAAAACTGTATTTGGAGGACTACAAAAGTAAAATTGAAATCTCGAGAATCACATTGAATAATGACCTAAGTCTATCTCAAGGACCATTATATGGAGATTTATTCCCATTTTTCCATATTGGGTAATGACCGAAATCTTAGTGACCATTATGGGGATTCACTCTCATTTCTCTCTTTCTTACTTCTCCTTTTTTTACTCTATTTCACTTTTCTATTTTCTCAACTCATCAACTCCAAGTAATTCTTTTTTTCTCTTCCTTTTGAATTTAATTGTTCTTATATTTTTATATAATTTTAATATATTTAATTAGTTAAAATAGATGCTATGTAAAAATAGTTGTTATAAAAATGATTATTTAGATAGATAATTACATAATGATTATATAGTTAGTTTAAAGCATTATATTATTAGTTAAATAAATAATATTATGTTTAACTTAGGTCATGTTATATTAGATAATATTAGAGTATTATATAATTAGTAGAAGATTATTAGATGTTAGTTTATGTAAAATTCTATTTAGATTAATGTTTCATTTGAATTAATTAGGGTTTAAGGTTAAATTATGATAGTTATTTAGATTAATGTTTTATGTGTTTGATAAAAAAATTAGTTAATTTTAAATTATTTTATTATGTTTATTTAATTTTATTTTAATTTATTTTTATTTTAGTGTAGTTCGATGTCACAAAATATGTTAGACTATGAGGACATTATGTATAGACGAGATCGGATTGACCATATTGTTGGCACACTTGGGAGACTAATAAATCATCTAACTTATGTCTTTTTTATGTTTTAAATTTGTCTTATTAGTCATTGCCTCAATTTTATATAAATATGACCTTTTTGTTAGAGTGCCCAGATCTTGCAGATCAGAAGAAATTTACTACCGTGCTTGAGCGAGTAGATCATGACACATGTAACGAATCCACTTTCAGTACGTCATGATCGTACCAAAAGTAAGGCATTACTAACTCCTTTTCCTTATTAACTATTTAAGATTGATCCTTTAATTCGATGTTGATGTGTGTTTTTGTGGAAAAACGAATTTCTAAAGACATAGATCTAACCGGCAAGTGTATCGGGTCGCATCAAGTAGTAATAACTCACTTAGAGTGAGGTCAATCCCATAGGGATTGATGGATCAAGCAACTTTAGTGAGTGATTAGTTTAGTCAAGCTAACATTGAGTGATTGGGTGAAATTGAGCAACAGAAAGTAAATTGCATGGAATTTAGAGTTGCAGAAAGTAAATGGAACATAAGCTTAAAGAACAAGAAAAGTAAAAGAGCTGAAACTTAAATTGCAAGAAAAATAAATTGCAGAAACTTAAAGTGCAAGAAATGTAAATTGCTCGAAGAATAAAAGGAAATTGGGTGCTGGGATTTCAGAAATTAAACAAGAGAGCATAAGTAGCAATCAAACAGAGAAGTGGAAGATGAAATAAATTGCAGCAGATTCAAACGGGAAGGTAAAATAGCTTGAAGAAGCAAACAAAAAATAAATTCAACTTAATTACAAAATAAAATTGAAGATCTCAGGGAATCAAAGAGACTAGAAAATAAGTCTAGAACTCACTCCCTTCCTTGATTCAACAACAAACAGATTGATGAAGAAATAAAGATGAAAGCAGTAAGAGAGTTTTGATTCAAATCCTTAATTTCTTGAATTATGCAGAAGAAGAAAAAAAGAGAAGTTGTAGATGGAATATGAAAACAGAATTTCTTCCAATCTCAATCCACGATTCAAATTCAAAGAAAGAAAAACTAGAAGAGAGAGCTCTCTAATACTAATGATCCCTAGTGGAGCCAACCTTTTTTTTTTTTTTGGGGCCTAATCTTCTCTGTGTCTTGTGCCTTTGATGATGTGGGCTTTGCTTGCTTTGGATTTGCAGAGAGATAGGTCCAGTTGGCCTTGGTTCAATTGGTTTGGAGGTATGGTTGGCTTGGTTCAATTAAAAATGGCCCAGGGTGCTAGCTCCAGGGAAGCGTTCAGTTAACTAATCCAACTGAGCGCTACCCATTGCCTTTTTCCTCTAATTCTTGTTGCGTGCCAACCTTCCTTGGGCAGCCCTCATAGCGCTAAGTTAACTAAGTTAATTGAGCGCCCTTTGTGAAGGAATGAGGGACTCCAGCTTCGAATCCTTGCTAAGCCAATTTTTGTGCCAAGCACTTAGTGAAGTAGCGCCTTTCATTGTGCTTTCATTTTGGTGAGGCCCGAAAAAGTTAAAATGTTTTAACTGAGTGCTCTTCCTTGCCTTGCTTTCCTCTTAGCGCTCAGTGAACTCAAGTTAACTGAGCGCCCTTGCCTCCATTCCTTGTGTCTCCACTTTCGAACCCCAGTGAAGCCATTTTGGGTTATTTTCCTTTGTTTTTTTGTCCTTAAAGGTTCCTTTCACTTGTGCCTTAATTTCATGCCAAATATGGATTACTATATATCGTTGAAAAGCTCTGAATGTCAACTTTCCAACGCAACTAAAATCGCATCAATTGAACATCTGTAGCTCAAGTTATGGCCCTTTGAAGGAGGCATGGTCATGCTGTAACAAGCCTTTTAAAAAAACCCGAAAAAGTTAAGTTAACTTTTGTTAACTAAGCGCTAGTTCAAATTGGGCGTTGGTGCCTTGTTAAGCACTACTTTGTCATGGGCCACGCTTTTAAAAGCGTGGCCTAAGGCCTCAAAGTGTGTCCTAACTTCAAAGTGTGCCCCAAAACTCTTTTTTTTTCTTTTTAGCTTATTTTGTGCTTTTTAGCTTCTTTTTCTTCTTATTTCCTACAAAATTTATCAAATCAAAAGATCAAAGAAATATAACATTTAAGCATAAAAGAATACAATATTTAAGCACTAATTATCAATTTCTTGTATGAAAAGGCATAGAAAAACATGACATTTTGACATGTCATCAGATGTCGCATTTCAATTTTTAAGAAAATGCCTGAAAATTTTGTTTTTATTAATTAAAATCATATATTACAGATCACCAAGTAATAGTAATCACATAATTACTACTAATAATAAATGCTATATAAATAAATTTAATATAAAAATTGAATACAATACCTATCCCTTTGGATAAAATATAATTCTCAATAATTATAATAAATTGTAAATAACTCATCATTTAAGTTTTTGAAAACTTGGGTTGTTACAACACACCTCAGATGTGCTGAATTTAGGCACGTGGCATATATGATAGAGTAGAATTATGACTAGTATTGATTTCTGCTTTGATCGAGTGATGGTGTCGTGAGTCTCATACTCTTCACCTGCTGTGCGTGGAGAAGACCATCATCCTACAGGACATGGCATATCAGTTGGGGGTGAATATTGATGGGGATCTAGTGAGTAGTTGCATTAGTTCATGGGAACAGTTCTACGAGGGACATTCTATTAAGAATTTCTCTCAGCAGTTATTAGGTGTTTTACTGGACCAAATGAAAGACAGTCATAAGACAAGTAGACTGTCAACCTCTCTTGGTTGTGAGATACTACATTCTGACAATTGGAGGCAAAACTGACAGAGGAGTGCTTGTTATTGAACACTAGAACGTGGATGAATGTTGTGGATTGTTTCTCTCTTAGACATATCATCATATATCCTTGAGTCAGCCCAAGAGATTTGACCAACGTCAGTTTTTACTGAATGAGAGGTACTAATTCTTGGTTTATTATGTTTTATTATTTTTAAGCTAATGTTTATACTTGTATGATTACTAAATACTAATGATATTGTAGGTGGGTGGGGTTGGAGCCACTTAATGACAAAGCAGATACGAGACTGAGGCTAAGCCACTTAACAAGTACCTTCTTCAAGTCTTTATTCTTGAAGTATGTCATGAAATTGGTAAGCATACGCAACTAAATGCAGTGTAATCTTTTCTTACCAGGAAAGTACATCTGAATTGTGAATAACCATATATGAAACTCATTTTATGATTCCTCCCAATCTCTATATATCCTAGCAATGACTCTCTGCTTTGTAAGCCAACTTTTTCTGTATGATATTTTGTAATCAAAGTGATTCTCAATAGATCCTTGCAGAACTTTTTTGCTGATGGTTGGGTCTTCTTTGACCATTGTGAATATATGTTAGAGTAATCGCCTTCAAGTCCAACCTTCCATGGTCTTGACCAATCGATATTTGCATGCAAGTATGAGGACCATTATATCTTCTCACCTCCTATTTTTCCTACTTTCAGCGATAAGAGATACATATGTTCCACTGACAACCCAACCTAAACTGAGTGTATTGTACACCATACTTTAATTGGTTACTCTCTAGTATCTTATACTTAATACTATCCTAATGTTATACATCTTAACTACCCTGATAACCTCCTCCTTATTTTCAAACTATTGTCCAATTTCAAGCTCACTGCTAGGATTATCTTCGGGGCCTCCTTGATCAAATGAAAATTTTGGATTCATTGCTTGATATTCAATGTGAAAAAGTGATTAGGCCAATCGTATAGTCGGGA
Source organism: Arachis duranensis (assembly GCF_000817695.3). NCBI lineage: Eukaryota > Viridiplantae > Streptophyta > Magnoliopsida > Fabales > Fabaceae > Arachis > Arachis duranensis. The sequence continues at coordinate 58,715,588 of NC_029780.3, read as the reverse complement.
AATGACAATTTGCGTAAGCGCGAATCGTGCATCTGTGAAGTAGTTCATCTCTTCCTCTTCCTCATCAGGAATTTCTATGGGTTCAGCCTCTACATCATCATCATCAGGTTAACTTGAAATGGGTCCATCATTAGGTCCATGATAGTAGAACTCTCATGGCTTTCAAAATTTTGCATCATCCCATCAGAATCCTCAGCATTTTATCCCTCTTACTACCCTCAGATGACATGTTTAGGTCAACCATCAATCTTCTAATGTTTGTTCTAACTGCCTCACTTGAGTGGGTGTCATCACCCATATCCATAAAAGTCCTTCCACAAAAGTTGACCATAAAAACAAATAACTCCAGTAGATGAATATTTGTCCAACAGTGGTACCAATCCCTTATTAGATGTATATCCTCGTCATCACGTAACCGATACCTAAGTCACACAAAATCTTATTAGAATTAATAATAACCTAATAAAATGATAAAATTAATTAAATAAACTCTACGAATAATTAACCTTTTGTAAAATAAAGTGCCATCTACTTTCATTAGATATCTATAACAGATTTTTTTACTCTCTTTGTGTGTTGTTTATAATTTCCTATTAACCTAAGCCTTACCTCTAGCCGTAAGGCAAAGAATAACAAAGTGTCATGATAGTTCTAAAGCTCATATAATAATAAATAGTCAAAGGATATAATATAATAGAATCCCGATGAAGAAATAAAGCTCAAAAACAGAGATACAAAAGCGTGAAGCGTTCACACACGATAACTAAATATATATAAAGTAAGCCTCTAAGGCAACAAGATATAGATATACAAAAGTGAGAGATACTACATCAAAGTAAGCAAAATACAAGAGATAAAACGGTCCTCCCTCTGTCCTCATCCCGTAAACTCATAGAGGTGGGTTGTGACCTGTATCTGAAAAACAACAACAACATATGACATGAGAATTGGAGGTTCTCAGTATGGTAACAGTGCCCTATAGATAAGATATAAGGTTTCGGGACACCAAAGGCAATCCTAGAAATTTACACTGATATAAGATATTCAAACTTATAATAAAAACTTAAACCATTAAAGGATATTTACCTTAAGCAATTACTAAACTAGCAGTAACATTGTTGTCCCACAGCCTTCGTTATCCTATCCTCAATCCCAGTAGAAAACACAAGTAATTGCAGACAAGTAAAACACACGTAATAAGCAATTTACAGCGGGAAATTCAGGAAGCAAGTATGCATGTTATACATTTAGGCAAGAGATGCAAGTAAACAAATCAAGCAAACACATAGAAGATGCACATGGTGAATGCCTCTTCTATTGGCTGAGATATAACTTGTCAGTTCAACTATCAACCCGACACATTTCCTCGGGATGTCGCCTTTCTGTCACGTATATAAATATGGCCCCTGGGTTATAGTTCCATAGCACACTCTTACGAGATATAATCTGAGCACACTCTTGTGACCAGAAAGGATGCGAGTGAGATACTCAGCCTCAGACCTCACATCTCAACGTAAGCGGGATTAACCACTGTCCATTCCAGGCACATAGTGACTTACCAAATATCAGCACAACAATAGCATAAAACCAGTATTAGTGATCACTGCTCATATAGCACAAGTCCATCAATACTCATCTCATCAATTTCATTAACCATAGTAATTTATTTTCTATGTTGCAAACTCGTCCTCAGTTCTCAAATTCTCAAACTCATCATCAGTACTTCATCAATTCACTGAGACAATTCCATCCACAGAACATCTAAAGCCTAAGTCTCTGTTTTCTAAAATCATAACAAAAGATTCCCAACCTAAGCTACTTAACTCATCCTCACTAATCTCAAAGTCTAATTACTAGTTAGGAGTTTTAAACAACAATTAAAGAAGTTTAGAAAGTTAGAGAAACAATTAAAATTGTAAGAAAATAAGTTTTCAGCAAAACAGGGGTTCGCGTACGCAAGCACCCTCTCGTATACGCATGAGTGTCTTTCGGCCATAGTCGTGTACGCGATCTATGTCCGCGATGCGAACACTTAAAACAGCAAGGGGTTGCCGCGTACGCATGCCAGTGCCATGTACGCGAGAGTACTTGGCAGCAGCCGATCCCCACGTCGCGTACATTGTCTGCATACGCATGCCCTGAAAAACTTAGAAAATTTTGAAAAGCTGCAGAATTCAATTTTCAGTACCAAACTTTAAATGCACATAACTTTTTTGTTTTAAAACTTTTTTCTTTCGTTCTATGAACATTGTAAACCTCTCGAACCCATTTTAATTTAAATCAAGTTTCATCAAAATTGAGAGTTTGGAGCACAAGTTATGGCTCGTTGAAGTTAGTTCAAAAATCAGTTTTCACCAAAATTGCAAAATCTCTAGCTTTTAGAACTCATACTGCCAAATCTATTAGCTCACAACCAACACAAAAACAACCCAAAAATCTATACTAAACATTATTCAACCATATCTCAATCCTACATCCATCTTAACCATTCAATCACCACTCAATCAACTCATACAATTCCTAAATTCTCAATTTTTTCAACAGTTGTTCCGCCATTTTACCAATCTCAACAATTATTAATCCAACCTCAATCATACCATATTCACACCATTTGATTACTCATCAATATGCATCATCATCACATCACAATAATCATATCAAATCCTCTTTGTCACATTCAAACATATACCATTCATACAATCCTCATCACAATTCACATGCCACATACATAATCTAATCAACCATTTATTCAATTCAATCCTATCCTAAGGTCAATAAACCTAAGTTTCATGAAACATTATATATTAAATAAAGAAAACCAATACCATACCTTGGCCGATTCCCATGCAATTCAAAACACTGAAAAATGATCTTCAACCAAGCTCAACAAGCTCTACCACCAAAAGTTTAACTCCAATTTTACTAACTTCACTCCAATCACAATAATTCAAGATGTATACATACAATTTACCATACATTAATCTTAGGGCTCACAATTACACCAAACCACAAGGGTTTCGAAGAGACTTATCTTACCAATGATATTAGGGGCAAAATCCAACGATGCTCCAATGCTAGATCACCCCTAAACAACAAAAATCACATAATATATTCAATAACTATACCCAAAAATGCAAAATCTAATAGGGCTGAAGAAAGGAGTGTGAAATTCGAATTCTTACCAGTAATGCTTAGCTAAAATTGACGGGCTCGGCGAGAGCTATGCGTAGCCATAAATGGCACGTAAATCAGAGCAACGTAACTCAATTTATGAGTAAAAGAAAGAGAGTGTAAATAGTGTTTTCTTCTTCTCCTCTCTTCTCACTCAGCAGATATGTTGTTAGTGTTTTGGGTGAGAAAGAGGCTAAATTAGCTCCATTATAGTGTATTTATATGTTGGGCTTGGGCCCAACTTGGGTCTAGTCTAACCGCGTGGTGTTTTTAGTTTGTTTGTCCCAATTTCAAGCCAAAACCTTTAAAATTAGCATCCAGTTTTTACTTGTAAATACTTTTTTAAGTTTTTCTACAGTTTTTATCACTCTCATACAGTACCGAACAGACTAAGCCGATACTATTGGCTAATTTACTGGTACATATTTTTACGTAATTTTTCGCAGAAAATCACATTTTCCCGCTCGGAAAAATTCTCTGAATTCAAATCTAACCTTTAAATTTTCAAATTAAGACTTATAAATTTTTTAACATATTTCGTGAATTAAATTATTATTTTATTTTATTTCAACGGTTGTTAATCTCCGGTTTTTACATTCTTCCCACCAAATTAGAAATTTTGTCCCCAAAATTTTGAAATTACCTAAGAATAACTCGGGATAATCCTTTTGCATCTCTGACTCCAATTTCCAAGTGTGCTCTTCCATTCCATCTTTTTTTCAGGCCACTTTCACCAACAGAACTTCTTTTCCACACAGCTTTTTCACACTAGTGTCATCGATCAGCACTGGTGTGACTTGAAAAGTCAGATTCTCCTTCAACTCAACTGACTCAGGCTCTAACACATGAGTCGCATCCGATGTGTACTTGTAGAGTTGTGACACGTAAAATACGTCATGCAGGTTAGACAAATGTGGCGGCAAGGCTATTTGATAAGCCACCGGAATCGCCTCAATACTTTAGTAGGCCCTATGTACCTCAGATTCAACTTCTTCGTCTTGATCGCTCTTCCGGCACTGCGCAGTTAAGATTCAAGTTCAAATTTGCTTGATCTTCTCAATGATCTCTACTACCAATTCCAGTCCCAACACCCTTGTTTTACCAGTTTTATACTGTAATACCCTAATTACCCTAAGCTTTACCTCATGCCGTAAAGCAAAGGTTAATCAAAGGTTACGACAATTCTAAAGCTTATACAATAATATATATAGGAGGAATTAATAATTCTAGAAGCTCGATGATGAAATAACCTCAAAAACAGAGTTACAAAAGCGCAAAATGTTCGTACAAAGCTACAAACTTAAGGCACAATATAAAGATATAAGATAACAAAATATAAGAAGATAAGAGAATATAATGTCATAAGAAACTAGCCTCAACCTACGGAATTTAGGCCCACTAGTTATATACAAACATACAGAATTTTGAAAGTAAAACAACATATACAATATATCTCTCTCAAGGTAAGCCTCTAAGGCAAATATAAATACAAAAGTGAGAGAACTAGTCAAAATAACCAAAATGACAACAAAATGGAATAAGGTCCTCCGCTCTGCCACCATCAAGCAACTCACCGAGGTTGGTTGCGACCTGCATATAAAAAACAACAACAAGTATGGATTGAGAACCAGAGGTTCTCAGTATGGGAATAGTGCCCAGTAATGTAAGATATAAGACTCCGGGACACCAGAGGCAATCCTAGAACTTCTTAGCGATCATGAGATTCAACTTAAAGCATACTAAAATTGAAACCATTACTTTAAAAACCAAAATGAAATAGGGGAATCTAACTTAGTGGATTTCTAATATAGCAATTCTCCGCTGTCCCACAGCTTCGCCAGCCTAATCGTCATGTAATCCCATCGCCACCGCCTTTCGAACCTCCTCAATCCTAGCGGAAAACACAAGTAATAACAACGGAAGTAAAGCACAAGAATAACATGTATATGAAGAAGTTCAAGAAACAAATTATCATTTTATACAATTAGGCAAGCTATTCAAGTCGGCAAAGCAATGCAAACAGATAGAAAATGCACATGATGAAAGCCTGTCCTATTTGGCTATGATATCACATTGTCGGTTCAACTGCCAACCTGACATATCTCCAGTGAGACATCACCTTCGATCACGAATATAGATACGGGACCCCCCACGGCTATAGTGCCGGGCACACTCCTATGATCTGAAAGGATGCGAGCTGGATACTCTGCCTCATACCTCACATCTCAACGTAAGCGGGATAAACTACTGTCTTTGCCTGGTGCATAGCGTCTCAATAATCTCATTACAAAATAATACATCAATGGTTTCAAAAATCATTTTTCAGAATTCAGAATTCCACAATTCTCACAACTCGTGTCATTAATCATCAATATAGTACGTCGCCATCTCATTCGACTAATCTGTCCTCAGTACTCCAGAAACCTAAGTCTTTGTTTTCTAAATTCACATAGAGATTCACCAAAATAATTTACTAACTTATCTTTAGCAATATTAGAACCTAAATATTAGACAATACTCTCAATCAGCCATTGAAGGAATTTTAGAAAGTAGGAGAACCTTTGAAAATAGAGAAAAATCATGTTTTAGCAAAACTAGAGTCTCCGTACAGAAGCCCTTGCCTCACGTACGCATGCTGTTGAAAAAGGGGTGGTCGCGTACCCAACCCCCTGCTCGCGTACGTGAAATGCCCAACCCGAATATGTTGCTCGCGTCGCGTATTAAAGTTCGCGTATGCAAGGGTTCATTGTTGAATAGCTCGCGTACGCATGCAGTGTCCGTACGCGAAATCCCCAACCTGAATGGTTTGTTCGCGTCGCGTACACTGTGTCACGTACGTAACTCTCACCAGACTTAGAAAAATTTCAAAGTTGCAAAATTCAATTTTAGGCACCAAATTTTAAACAGTCATAACTTCCTCTATAAAAATCTATTTTCTTCAAACTTTACATCAATTTAAAGATCTTTAAATGAGCTTTTATTTAAGATAAATTTTAACAAATTTCAAAAACTGAGGCTCAAGTTATGATTTGTCAAAGTTCACCAAAAACTAACTTTTACCAAAAATAACTAGGTTATCAAATTTTCAAAATTCACAATCAAAGCAATTCTAAACCACATCAAATTTCATTTCACAACAAAACTTACCCTTTGTGTCTCAATTCACTACTCTTACCAAATTTCCACTCACATCACATAATCCTCAACCCTAGTGATCAAATTTGTCATACAAAAACCATTTCTCAACCAACCCACTTAGCAACCATCATTCTATTACTACTAATCATCATAATTAACCTCATTCCACCTCAATGTCAATCCTCAACACCACTTATCAACATCAACAACATAATTCATCAAATTTATTAAAATCATCAAATCATCATTCATTATCATTCAACAAGTTCAACAACCAATTCAATACAAACCTATCATATGGTTCACTGGCCTAAGTGTCCTGAAATATTATATATTACATAGAGAAAACTGAAACCATACCTTGGACGATTCCCAATATGTGATATACACCAAATTGAGTCCAAACCAAGCCTCCAACCAAAATCAGGTCACCAACAAATCACCAACCAACTCCAACAAGCATCAACAACCAATTTTTCTAAGCTATAAACATTAATTACCATAAATAAATACCTAGGCTTCCTAAATTCACAAATTCACAAAGGATAAGAGCAAGCTTACCTTATCCAACAGTTTTGGGAGCAAAACCCAATTACAACCAAGTGCTAGAGTGTACCTAAACACCCAAAATCACAAAAATCTCTCAAAAACCAAACCAAGATATTTGAAATCCTTAGAACTGCAGAATAGGGAGGAAAAATTCGAAATCTTACCAACAAGGATTAAGTAGAACTAACGGGCTCGGCAAAAGCTTCGCGTAGCCACTGACGGCACACGAATCGGAGCACTGTAGCTCGAGATATGATCAATTAAAGTGAGATGTGAATTGTAACTTTCTCTCCCCTTTCACTCTCAACTCATGCAGCCGGGATTTATGTTTGAGTGTGAGTTATGAGCTGAATGGGTTATGTATGGAGTGTTATATGTGTTGGGCTTGTGATGCCAGGACATCTTGGCCAGTTTCACTGACCTTTTCTTTACTATTTTAGGGTAGTTTCATGCATTTTCTTAGTAAATAAGCAAGTTTTGGTTAAAAATACACTTACATCTTGATTCAAGTAAACATTGTGAACTTTACATGATTTCATGAGAATTATGCAGGAATTGAATGATAAAATGGATAATGCATGATCTCATGACTTAGAACAGAGCTTTGATGTACTTTATTTGCTTGATTTCAGGACAAAGGAAGCAAGGAATGATAGGCCAACGTTAGTGACACTCACCTTTGTCACTAATATTGGAGATGGCAATTACCACCACGTTAGTGGTCACGTTAATGCCATTAACGTGAGGCACTAACGTGGGAAGAAGGGGTGTTTTGAAGCGTTAGTGATAAAGGTGAGTGTCACTAACACCCTCGAAGCTTGGGCATGCCCACGTTAAGGGCCACGTTAGTTACACTAACGTGGATCACTAACGTGGGGAAGAGAAGCAAGAAGCAACGTTATTGGTAAAGGTGAATGCCAATAATGTTTGCGAAAGACTAAGAAGCAACGTTATTGGTAAAGGTGAATGCCAATAGCGTTTGCGAATGACTAAGAGGCAACGTTAGTGGTCACGTTAGTGCCACTAACGTTGAAGTTAAGGTGGATCAATTTGGTTTGGAGCGTTAGTGAAAAAGGTTATCGTCACTAATGTTTTTGAACCCAAATTTACACTTAACGTTAACACCACTAACGTCCTAACTAACATCCACCCATGCCTGACTCATGCTGTTCTGTAAGCAAAGCTGAGCCCACTGAAGATTGTAACTGCTTCAACTCAAGATCAAAGGCCCATATCCAAGACTTGAAGAGCTGACTAGAAGATCAAGAAGAGTAGTATATATAGGAGTAGTTTTGAACTAAAAAGAGGCTTGGCATTATTGGAAACTACATTCTGTATATTTACTTTTCCTGCAAATTCTAGTTTACTTTGAGAATGCACTCTTCTCTATCATCTTCCATTTTCAGAGCTATGAACAACTAAACCCCTTTTCATTGGGTTAGGGAGCTCTGTTGTAATTTGATGGATCAATTATAGTTTTCATTCTTCTTCTTCTTTCTTTCCTCTTGATTTACTAGAAAGCTTTCGATCTTAAATCAATTGGTTAGTTGTCTTGGAAAAGAAACTCTCCATAATTGGATCTCCTCTGAGCCTTGGAAAAGGGATGAGGAGATCTTGCTAGAATTGCTTTCTCATGTTGGACCAAATTGGGGTTTGGATGGATATAGTGACATATAATCCTACCAACACTTTGATTTGGAAATACATGTGGTATAATCAGTGACCATACTTCACCTCTTCCTATGAGCAATTAAATCAAGGAATTGGGCAATTGTTCAAGCTTAGAGAGATTGGGTTGCCAAGAAATTGCGATCCAATCACTTAAGATTGCCAAGGAGATCAATGAATGCATTGATTGAGGAAGAGATGAGAATGAACTTGATCTGGAGAATGCAACATCTTCTAAGCCCAATGAATCCCCCATTTCTGATCTTACCCATTCTCTTTATATTCTGTCATTTACTTTTATGTTCATCTCCCCAAATTTCCATTTAAGATTCTGCAATTTACATTCCACCATTTATTTCCAGCATTTACATTTTCTGTCATTTGCTTTCCCGCCATTTAATTTCCTGCAATTATCAACTCAACTTCTTCTTAGCTCAACTAGAACATTCCTCCAATTAAAGTTGCTTGACCAATCAATCCCTGTGGAATTCAACCTCACTCTATTGTGAGTTTTTTACTTGACGACAATTCGGTATACTTGCCGAAGGAAAATTTGTTGAGAGACAAGTTTTCGTGCATCGAGTTTATGGCGCTGTTGCCGGGGATTGATTTTGTATCGACAATGATTAAGTTGGAGGATAACTAGGTTGAGCAATTTTCTTTGTTTTGATTATTTCATCTTAGTCATTTACTCCCAGTTTAGCTATTTCGTTTCCATTTTCTTTCTTCTTCATCTGTTTTCCTGGCTATCTACCATTTAGTTCACTAACCCACTAACTGTTTGATACGTTGCACCGCTCACACTAACAGCCATTCTAACAAGAGTAATTTCTGCATTTATTATCTTTCTTGCTTTTTGCTTTGTTGGTTGTATGACAGGTAGAAGAAGCGGAGCTTCAACTTCCTTTGATTTTGAACCTGAGAGTACCTTCCTTAGATTAAGGAGGGAAGCAAGAGGAAAGAGAGTCGTTGGTGCTGAGGAAGAGGAGTAGTATTTTGAAACTGACATGGAGGAGAATATAGAAAACCACTAAGAAGAAGAAGCTCACAACCATGCCAGAGAAGGCCCAGTGAATCATGCTGGGCAAGAGAGAAGAGTTCTAAGCCTTACATCAACCCAGACCTAGGAAATTGTGGAAATAGCATCCAAAAGCCAACCATACATGCCAATAACTTTGAACTGAAGCCCCAGGTCATCACCCTTGTTCAGAACAACTGTGCATTCGGAGGAAGTGCCCAAGAAGACCCCAATCAACATCTAACCAAATTCCTAAGAATATGTGATACTGTGAAGTCTAATGATGTTCATCCGGATTTCTATAGACTACTTTTATTCCCTTTTTCACTTAGGGACAAATCATTTAAATGGTTGGAATCTTTCCCGAAGGAGAGTTTAACAGCCTGGGAAGATGTGGTGAACAAATTCTTGGTGAGATTCTACCCTCCTCAAAGAATCAACAGGTTGAGAGCTGAGGTACAAACCTTCAGGCAACAAGATGGTGAAACTCTCTATGAGGCATGGGAGAGGTTCAAGGACTTAACAAAAAGGTGCCCACCGGACATGTTCAACGAATGGGTTCAACTGCACATTTTCTATGAAGGTCTTTCTTATGAATCAAAGAAAGGCCATAGACCATTCATCAGGGGGATCTCTAAACAAGAAGAAAACCATTGAAGAAGCAATAGATGTCATTGAGACTGTAGCTGAGAATGACTACTTCTATGCTTCTGAAAGGACCAACACTCGAGGAGTGATGCAGCTAAACCATATGGATGCACTGCTGGCTCAAAACAAGAAGATCACCAAGCAGTTAGCTGACCTTACCAAGAAGATGGAAAAGAACCAAATTGTAGCAGTCACTACTTCATCACCAGCTCAAGAAGGAGTAAATACAGAGGAAGAGAGTGACTGGGAACAAGCCAACTATATTGGGAACTCACCTAAGCAGGCCCATGACCCATACTCCAAAACTTATAATCCTGGTTGGAAGAACCACCCGAACTTTGGGTGGAAAAATCAACAAGATCAAGGCCAGGATCAAAGACATCACAACCCCAACAACAATGCAACTCACCAGCACTCCACACAGAGATCATATCAACACCTACCCAATAGTACCTCTCAACATCCACATCAAAACCAAAATAGCCCTTCTCACCCCTCCTACCTCAATTCACCATCACCACCCGAAGATAGACTCTCCAGAATTGAGACTCTACTTGAAGGTATATGTAAGGAAGTCCAAGACAACAGAGTGTTCAAAGATGAAGTGCGAGCTAGTATCAAAAACCAGGGAGACACCATCAAGAGGCTAGAGTCTCAAGTGGGATATCTCTCTCAATAGATTCCCAAGCCTACTGATAGCTTCCCAAGTGACACAGAGAAAAACTCGAGAGGTGAAGCAAAGAAGGTAAGATGGGAAGAATGCAAGATGGTCACTATAAGTGATAAGGGGAGTGTAGAAGAACTGAACAAACCATTAGAACACTCTCAAGATATTCCAGCAGAGAAGTAAGAAGAGAGTGACCAAGAAACCAACCCCACACAAAGGAAGGAGCTAAGGGAGAAGGAGATTCTGAACCCATATGCACCTTTTTCCCAAAGACTCAAGGGGGTACAGAAAGGAAATTGTACTCAAGGTTCCTCGACATGTTTGCATCTCTCCATGTAAATATACCATTCATCAAAGCTCTCCAACAAATGCCTTCATACATTAAGTGTATGAAGGAGATGCTAACCAAGAAGAATTCATTGAAGGGAGGGCAAACAATAGTGATGACTAAAGAGTGCAGTGCTCTCATTCAAATAGAGTTGCCAACAAAAAGGAAGGATCCAGGAAGCTTTCACATCCCTTGTGCTATAGGAGAAACAATGATTGATAAGGGACTCTGTGACCTGGGGGCAAGCATCAACTTAATGCCTTTATCCCTCATGAAGAAGCTTCAAATCAATGAGCTAATGCCCACAGATGTAATCATCAAATTGGCTGACAAAACCCAAAAACAGGCAATAGGAGTGGTTGAAAACGTGTTGGTGAAGGTTGGAAACTACTTCCTTTTCACAGACTTTGTTATCTTGGAGATGGAAGAGAGTCACCTCCATCCAATCATATTGGGGAGACCATTCCTAGCCACAGCTAGAGCACTTATAGATGTGGAGCGAAGAGAGCTAATACTGAGGATACATGATGAACAACTTACCTTCAATGTCTTCAAACCCTCGCAAGAAAGCAGATCAAGGAAATAAGGAATTAAAGGAGGATCACAATAAGGCATTGGTGGAAGGAACAAGCACAGAAGCAAAAACAATACACCTAAGAATCCCTTTGGTTGACAAATAATACAGTCAGAAGGCACAACAGCTAAGGGAAACCTAAGAGGAGCTAAATCCACCGGAGTCATATGAGACCAGCAACAAAATTTCCCTAGACAAAGAGGCCACAATGAGCAGGGTAGCATTAAAAGAAACAAGGAAGAAGGCACCAAGGGGATGGAGGAATAAGAAGATCCCTACAGAGAATTTCTCTCCAGGGGATGAAGTAATCTCTGCTCATTTCCCATCAATCCCACCTCAGCTACCTCAAGTGTACACCATCAGCAAAATTCTCTCCTTGGAACATGTGGAGATTCTTAATAAAGCCAACGGAGATAGATTTACTGTGAGAAGGGAAGATTTGAGGCATTATCAACCACCCTGACAAAGGCCAAACGTCAACCTAATGACGCTAAAGAAGCGCTTCATGGGAGGCAACCTATGTTTTATATCATTTCAGTATTTTTTAGGATTTTTAAAGTAGTTAATAAAGCAAGGTTCATGAATTCCAAATCAACTTTGACAAGCACTTAGAAGAATCTCTATATGCAGCATATAGTGAATAACAAGTTTGATGTTCAAGGCACCCTAAGAAGACATGAACACAATTCATAGCATGTCAATCTTATAGCCTTAATCAAATCTTTTTACACCACATGGTCACAAACTAAGTTTGGTGTCACCAATTTTGCATGCATGAACACTTAGTTGGTCGGTTGGTTTGCATTCATGAATGGCACTTAGTTAGTCAAAAGCAAAAATTTAAAAAAGTAGTTAGCCTCCCATTCTTATTTTTCCGCCACAATTCAAACTAATCTCTCTTTTCTTTTGTCTTGCAAGGGAATTGAAGAGAATGTTGGAAGGAACTGATGGGATAACCCAAGGGGGGTGGTTCGGCCACTTCACCAAGGGAACTACACATATGTCTTCAAAGGAAGTACCTTGGGAAGTGTTGCCATGCAACATTTGGAGAAGGATCGCCTTGGAGACCGAACCAATCACTTCATAAAAGTGGTGATCCTTGTGCTCATTCCGTGCCAAACCCCAACTGTCCACCATTGATTTTTACTATCAATACACACCCTTCAATCACCCATCCCCCTCTTATTTCGTACCTCCCCACATTCCAGAACCCTCCCCTCACATTTCTTTCTTTCGGAACACGCACTCAAAACTTCTTCCTCCATCAAAAGCTTTCTCACACAATCTCATAGCTACATCTTTTAAGCTGCAATCATCCATACTTCTACAAATTTGAAATCAAAGGTTACTCATGGCATCGTCGAGCTCTAAAAGAAGAAAAGGGAAGGAGCCTATGGAGCAACCCCCTTTTGATGAGAAGAAATTTAGAACCTTTCACCATGCATTACAATTTGGGTGGATGGTTGATAAAGAAATCATATACGAGCTAGGTTTTCAAGTCAAGAAAACTGAGTGCCCTGGAATCACAGAAAAGGTGGAAAAGAGAAGATGGGAGCTCCTCACTGATCCGGTCACAAAAGTAAACGCAACTCTTGTAAGAGAGTTTTATGCAAACGCAGTCAGGTATGATAGGGCAGATGAATCCTATATAAGCTTCTTAAGAGGGGTAACAGTAGATTTTAGTCCCATGAACATCATGAGGGTGTTAAAGCTACGAACCATACCATTCGCAGAAGAGAGCTATCAATCCAGAATAGATAGTAGTTCCAACTATGACCAGATTGTGGAAGATATCTGCATACCAGGAGCAGATTGGGTAAGAGATTCCCATAGGAAGCCCAAATTAATTAAGAGAGGGGATCTCACCCTTGAAGCAAAGGGGTGGTTTGAGATTGTAAGGAGATCTATCCTTCCCGCCGGAAATAACTCAGAGATAACCGTAAGAGAGCAACAATGGTACAATGTATACTCAAAGGGGGAGAGATCAAGGTTCACGAACTCATAGCTCAAGGCATTCGGAAGTTCGCTGAGAAAAGTGATTCTGGAGGAAGGTTAGGCTACCATTTTCCGTCTGTGCACATGGGCTGGGATGGTGTTCGAAGATGGAAACCCCAAGTGGATAAAAGTCAGCATCCCAATTACTTTTTGACGGATGCATTCCGTTGCACCTCCCTTACCTCAACAAAGACTAAGAAAAAGGCTAGCCCATCAAGTTGTAGAAGGACAAAACCCAGAGGAGCAAGCCCCAGCCACTTTAGACATGCACCAATTACAAGAAGCCATTGATGGCTTGTCTAGGCAATACATGGAGAATCAAGGGGCACAGAAGGAGCTTCAACTGCAAATGATGGATCGCCAAGAATAATCATTCTCTAGATGGATGAATCAACAAGGGGAGTGGCAAAAGCAATTGATGGAACAGCAACTAGAACAAGGGAGACAATGGGGTGAATCCTTCCACAGGTTGAACCAAAAGCAAGATCAACAACAAGAAGCCATCCAAAAGCTAATCAACATCCAAGCACATCAAGGTGCACACATTCATGAGATGCATCAGAAACAAAGAGAATAGGCAAATCTCTTCGATGAATACAGAGCGTTCTCAGAAGGAGTCTATATGAGTGAGACTGGATATCATGTAAACACTCAAGCCAGGCTCGGATACTTAGTCGGACAACTGCCTGTATTGCACCCTGGGATCACAAGATATGAGGAAGTAAAGGATGAATTAGCACGAGAGGAAAGAGAAAGAGCAGAAAAGAGTCATGAATCAGTAAGGAAGGCACTGAAAGATTGGAAAAGAGCCAGAATGACACGGATATAGGGAAGCGCAAGTGGACACAAAGAGGACAAACAAGAGAGAGAGCATGAGCATCCTTAGAAGTAAAAGGTGGTGGAGTTCCCTCTTCGTTCTATCTTTTTCAAGTTTAAATAAGGAAAATCATGTATGAAATAGCATGCTTCCACAGTAGCTTAGGAATTTTCAATTCTGCCTTTAAGATTTCATTGCCAAGGTCTATGTGTGCTGGTCTAAGTTTCCGGTTTTCATTTTCATCCTGCTTAAATGTATGCTTGTCCTTTAAGCTAAATAAAAGAAAATGTGATGAAAAACCAGAGTGGGGTTCATCTTGTGAAGTAAGTTCTCAATGTTTGTGGTATGGTAATTGATTAGCTAAGTTGGTTCAGGAGTGTTGGCTGAAAGCTTATCTTAAAGAGTCGCCCCCTCACAAAGCACTTAGCCTAAAAGAATGCAATAAACCCTGAAAGGAAAGAGGGGGATCAATGAATAAGGATCTCATAGGATGCAATCAAGCGAGTATTCAAGAGCACGATAAAGACCTGAAAACCAGTAAAGGAATGAACCTAAGTTTCTATGCATGAAACCCCATAAACCAAGAACTTGACTTCTATAATAAGAAATTGTTTCTCTTGTTCTTTCATTCATCATTCTTATGCTTCAGTACTTGCTTATGGACAAGCAAGCTTTAAGTTTGATGTTGTGATGCCAGGGCATCTTGGCCAGTTTCACTGACCTTTTCTTTACTATTTTAGGGTAGTTTCATGCATTTTCTTAGTAAATAAGAAAGTTTTGGATAAAAATATACTTACATCTTGATTCAAGCAAACATTGTGAACTTTACATGATTTCATAGGAATTATGCAGGAATTGAATGATAAAATGGATAATGCATGATCTCATGACCTAGAACAGAGCTTTGATGTACTTTATTTGCTTGATTTCAGGACAAAGGAAGCAAGGAAGAGCCACGTTAGCAGCCACGTTAGTCTAACTAACGTGACCACTAACGTGGAATGGGAGTAAGTTTGCAGCGTTAATGGAAAAAGTGATCGCCAATAACGCCTTCGAAAGCCATCATAGCCCACGTTAGTTACATTAACGTGGGAGCTAACGTGGTAAGGAAAGGGGAGCTCCAACGTTAGTGGTAAAGGTGAATACCATTAACGTTCCAAAAGGCCACACTTAGCCACGTTAAGAGTCACGTTAATCCAATTAACGTGAACTCTAACGTGGAAGGAGAAAGAAATCGCCAATGTTAGTGACACTCACCTTTGTCACTAACGTTGGACTAAGCCAATACTGCCTACGTTAGTGAAGGGTAACGTTAAGACCACTAACGTGAAGGGTAAAGTGGAGCAAAGAATGATAGGCCAACGTTAGTGACACTCACCTTTATCACTAACATTGGAGATAGCAATTACCACCACGTTAGTGGTCACGTTAATGCCATTAACGTGAGGCACTAACGTGGGAAGAAAGGGTGTTTTGAAGCGTTAGTGACAAAGGTGAGTGTCACTAACGCCCTCGAAGCTTGGGCATGTCCATGTTAAGGGCCACGTTAGTTACACTAACGTGGATCACTAACATGGAGAAGAGAAGCAAGAAGCAACGTTATTGGTAAAGGTGAATGCCAATAACGTTTGCGAAAGACTAAGAAGCAACGTTATTGGTAAAGGTGAATGCCAATAACGTTTGCGAAGGACTAAGAGGCAACGTTAGTGGTCACGTTAGTGCCACTAACGTTGAAGTTAACGTGGATCAATTTGGTTTGGAGCGTTAGTGAAAAAGGTTATCGTCACTAATGTTTTCGAACCCAAATTTACACTTAACATTAACACCACTAACGTCCTAACTAACGTCCATCCATGCCTGACTCACACTTTTTCTACAAGCAAAGCTGAGCCCACTGAAGATTGTAACTGCTTCAACTCAAGATCAAAGGCCCATATCCAAGACTTGAAGAGCTGACTAGAAGATCAAGAAGAGTAGTATATATAGGAGTAGTTTTGAACTAGAAAGAGGCTTGGCATTATTGGGAACTACATTCTGTATATTTACTTTTCCTACAAATTCTAGTTTACTTTGAGAATGCACTCTTCTCTATCATCTTCCATTTTCAGAGCTATAAACAACTAAACCCCTTTTCATTGGGTTAGGGAGCTCTGTTTTAATTTGATGGATCAATTATAGTTTTCATTCTTCTTCTTCTTTCTTTTCTCTTGATTTACAAGAAAGCTTTCGATCTTAAATCAATTGGTTAGTTGTCTTGGAAAAGAAACTCTCCATAATTGGATCTCCTCTGAGCCTTGGAAAAGGGTTGAGGAGATCATGCTAGAATTGCTTTCTCATGTTAGACCAAATTGGGGTTTGGATGGATATAGTGACATATAATCCTACCAACACTTTGATTTGGAAATACATGTGGTATAATCAGTGACCATACTTCATCTCTTCCCATGAGCAATTAAATCAAGGAATTAGGCAATTGTTCAAGCTTAGAGAGATTGGGTTGCCAAGGAATTGGGATCCAATCACTTAAGATTGCCAAGGAGATCAATGAATGCATTGATTGAGGAAGAGATGAGAATGAACTTGATCCGGAGAATGCAACATCTCCTAAGCCCAATGAATCTCCCATTTCTGATCTTACCCATTCTCTTTATATTCTGTCATTTACTTTTATGTTCATCTCGCCAAATCCCCATTTAAGATTCTGTAATTTACTTTCTGCAATTTACATTCCGCCATTTATTTCCAGCATTTACATTTTCTGTCATTTGCTTTCCTGCAATTTAATTTCTTGCAATTATCAACTCAACTTCTGCTTAGCTCAACTAGAACATTCCTCCAATTAAAGTTGCTTGACCAATCAATCCCTATGGGATTCGACCTCACTCTATTGTGAGTTTTTACTTGACGACAATTCGGTATACTTGCCGAAGGGAAATTTGTTGAGAGACAAGTTTTCGTGCATCAGCTTGGGCCCAACTTGGGCCCGTTCCAACCCATTAGCATCTTTTGCCCGTTTGACCCAACTTCGAGCCAAACCTTTAAAATTATTGTCCAGTTTTCAATTTTAAATGTTTTCCTAAGGTTTTCTACTATTTTTATTCTTCTCAGCCAGTACCAGACAGATTTAAGCCGGTACGGCCGGTTAATTTACCGATTCGCATTTTTTACGCGATTTTTTGCAGAAAATTATATTTTCCAACTTAGAAAAATCTACTGAGTCCGAAAATCATATTTAAACTTCCTAATTAACATTCTAAATTTTTGGAACCTATTTTGTGAAATTTAATTATTTAATTAAACGGTTAATTAATTGCGGTTCTTACACATACCAATACTGTGGAGACTGACACTTATATCCATACAAAGCCTCATATGGAGTCATTCCGATGCTTGCATAAAAGCTGTTATTGTACGCAAACTCCACCAATGACATGTAACGGTCCCAACTTTTTGGTCGATCTAATACACACGCCCTTAGCATATCCTCCACAGTCTGAATAGTCCTTTCTGACTGTCTATCAGTTTATGGATGATACGCCGTGCTGAGACATAGTCTCGTACTGAAAGCTATTTGAAAAGCTCCCCAAAACCTTGATGTGAATTGGAGATCTCGGTCTAACACTATTGTTGTTGGCACACCATGCAACCTCACTATTTCCTTAATGTACAATCTCACCAAACCGCATCAAATCCTGACCTAGTCCTCGGTAAAACCCGCTACAAAGTCCATAGCAACTCCTTTGCACTTCCATTGAGGAATCTCCAAAGGCTGTAGCGTTCCTAACGGTCTCTGGTGCTCTATCTTCACCTCCTAACACGTCAAAATACTTAGACACAAGTGATGCTACATCACCCTTCATCCTAGGCCACCAAAACATCTTCTTTAAATCGTAATACATCTTCCTACTTCCTGGATGAATAGGTAATCCGCTGTTATGAGCTTTTGACAATAACTCTTACCTCAAAATCTCAACATCCGGCACACATCCTCCCCTTATATCTCCATAGACCTTCGCCGTCCTTATTGAATAATCCTTGCCTCTCTTTCTCGATTGGCTGAAACATTTTTTGAAGCTCCTGCTTGTTTTGCTGGGTCCTCTAAATTTTCGCCTTGAATGTATTTGAGATATGCAATTAGTTCAAACATGACTTTCTGTCAATCTCATTAATATCCAACTTAAACTCTGCAAACTTGTTTACAAACTCCTCCTCCTTAATCCACATCCAAATGACAGTCAACGACTTCCTAATCAAGGCATCCGCTACAACATTAGCCTTCCCAAGGTGATAACTTAATTCAAAGACATAATCATTCAGTAGCTCCATTTACCTCCTCTGACGCATATTGGGATCTTTTTGATAAAAGATGTACTTGAGACTCTTGTGATAAAAAAAAGACTTGGAACTTCACTCTGTACAAGTAGTGCCTCCAAATCTTCTTTAAAGCAAACACAATTGCCGCTAATTCCAAGTCATGGGTTGGGTAACTCACCTTATGTGGTCTTAGCTGACACGAAGCATAAGCCACCACATTTCGGTGTTGCTTTAAAACACAACCCAAGCCTTTCAGCAAGGCATCACAGTAAACCTCAAACGGTTCATGTGGTTCATGTAAAATAAAAACTGGCACTGAAGTCAACTTCTCTTTCAAGGTTTGAAAACTTTCTTCGCATTCTGACGTCCATACAAATGGTGTCTCTTTCTGAGTTAACTTAGTCATTGGCAACGCATTTGTAAGAATCTGTGAATGAACCTTCTGTAATACCCAACTAATCCCAAGAAGCTCGTAACCTCAGTCACTGACGTTGGTCTTCCCCATTCCATCACAGCCTCAACCTTCCCCATTCCACTTCAACAACTTCGCATACAACAATGCTCCTTCAACATCTGTAACACAATCCTAAGATGCTCCGCATGCTCTTTCTCCATCTTTGAGTAAACCAGGATGTCATCTATGAACATCACCACAAACATATTCAAAAAGGGACGAAATACTATATTCATGTAATCCATGAAAACAGCAGGAGCATTCGTCACCCTAAAGGACATCACCGCGTATTCATAGTGACCATAACGTGTTCTAAATGTAGTTTTCCGAATATCCTCCTTCTTCGCCCTTATCTAATGGTAACCTAACCTCAAATCAATCTTTAAAAATACCCTAGCTCCTTGTAATTGATCCATTAAATCGTCGATCCTTGCCTTTTGCTTATTTGCTAGTTTTGGTTTAGGAGTTTGTCTTCTTTATCTTTTATTAGTTTTTGTTTTTGTTTTTCCTTTTTTATTATGAATTCTCATCACTTTGGCTATGAGTTTGGTTCAAACTATGTTGTAGGAAATGAAAGCTTCAATAGAGGTTTGCATCAAGGATTTGGAAATCAAAGATAGGAGGTGCCTCAAGCATATAGACAACCTTCTTGGCAACAACCTCCTCTAGTTTCTTATGGGTATAATCCAACTCCTAATGCTTACCAACCTAATAGATGCACTACAAGAAAATAAGATTTCTGCCATGCTTTTAAAGCATGCCAAAAAATGCTAAAAAACATGCCGATAGCTTTTCGCCACGCTTTTTGAGCTATCGGTACGCTTTTGAAATGGTCACATCCGCCAGCGTGCCGGTTGCTCTATCGGCACGCTTTTGTGAATCTATTGACACACTTTCTTTTTTGCCATGCTTATATCTCTTGCCACACTTAAAAGCGTGGCCATAGGTGTTAACCTATAGCTACGCTTTAAAAGCGTACCGAAAAGTTCACATATCGCCACGCTTTTGAAACGTGCCGAGACAGTTGGTTTTGGGTACACTTCAAAAGCATGCCGATAGGGAATGATAAGGCTATGCTTTTAAATGTACCTAAAAATGAACCTATTGCCACGCTTTAAAAGGGTGGCTATATCCTTATTAAATTAAAGAAAAATTAGTATTTGCTTTTACATGCACTCTAATACACTCCAAAAACCATAAAAAAAGGTTAACAAAAATATGTGAATGTCATTTAAAAAAATTAATAAAAATTAGTATTACATTAACAAAATTCAAACCAAATTAGCCATGTTATCTCTATACACACAACGACAGTGTACATAAAATTTACAAACATAAACAAAAATGAATTTCTAGGAAGAGAATTAAGAAATGTCATTGAATCTCCCCAAGCTTGTACTAGGCCTTCCTCGGATAAAGTAACCACATGGAAAGCTTCACAATACACTTCAGGAATAATCTACAAGTATGATCATATGAATAACGAAAAAACAAACGATTAGCAAATTATAAAACATAATATGAATAACAAATTTCTGAAAACTCCAAAAGAACCCGTAATTGTAACCACACAGTAGAATACCATAGGAATCCCTTTATTCATAACAAGATATAAGGTAAACCCCCTAAACCATCATCCACCGAAAATAAAAATCACAAAAAGAAAAAACGAAACTACAGTACTAATGTTAGCAACAAACATATCTGAAAATGAAATTAAGGGAAACCAAAACTGGACCCAGCAAAATATCTGCCAGTTAAAAGGCTAATATTAAACTCTTTATAAAGGTAATGAAAAAGCATTCAAACTAAAGGTCCAAAAAACCACAATTTTCATACAGCATCCTGTCATACCTGGTCAATGTGTGGTGTAATTTGCTTTATTTTAGTTCCAAGTTCTTGTTCAATCCTATATCTGCACAAAAGACAGAATGCCTAATAAATCTATAGCATATACAGTTAAAATGCATTAACTTAACAGACTCTAAATTACATACAAATTAAAGCAATCCTCATAAGCAATGTTCTGAAAACCGGTTCAAACTGGACGGTCAAACCGCGAACCGCTATCAATTACGGTTCGGACAGAAGACAAAACCGGCAAATTTGAAAACCGCCATTGGATCGTTGAACCGGCCAAAAATCGGTCGGTCAAACCGAACCGTAACCCGGCCGGTTTTTGAATCTTAACAAAAACGCTGCATTTTGTTGTGCAGGGATGGCAACCCTAAGTTCCCTAACCCCTCTTCCTTCTAGTCTCCAGCCTCCACAACGCGAAGCAGCAGTCTAGAATCCAGACTGTAGTCCCAATTCGTCTCAACCTCATCGAAGCCGCTGGTGCATGTCCGTCCAGCCACCGCCGCCGTCCCAACTTCGAGTTTCGAAGGCAACGGCGCAACGTCTGTCCAGCCACCGCCATTTGAGCTTCGAAAATCAAAGCCACCGTCACCGGTCTCGCCTCTTGCCTCCGTCGCGCAGCCACTTCCCGCCGGTGCCAACTCTGTTCCACACCACCACGTCGGCCACTGTCTTCCTAGCCACTGTCCTCAGCCACTTCCACACCTTCGCCAGCTCTGCCCTATTCCAGCCTTCCAAGATCCAGCTTCTAGCCTAGGTATTAATTTTTTTGTAATTAATAATTGATTTTTGTTACTCTGTTGCTGCTTTTTTTAATTTCTGAATGTGAAATTGTGAAGGAAAATCAAATAATTGATTTTGTGTTGTTGAAATTATTGCTAAAAATGAATTTGATACTCTATTGCTGCTTTTTTAATTTCTGAATGTGAAATTGTGAATGGAAATCAAATAATTGATTTTGTGTTGTTGAAATTATTGCTAAAAATAGATTTGTTACTCTATAACTGTTATTGGAGCCATTCACACAACCACTTTGACCAAGCTCTCTGCTAAAAGGCAAGAAGTTCTTTCTCCAGCAGGCAACATTGTTGAACAGGTCAATAATACACCTAAGTATTAATCTTGGGAGCTTCTTTTAACTTTTTTTCATCTGGGGTGGTGTTGTGATTGTTTGATTGAATCATTGAATAACTATTGCATGTCTCTGTCTCCTGATGAGTTTGATTGAGTAACTCTTTGATTTTGTAACATGATGAACTTTGGAACTGTAAACTCTAAACTGATCCTGCTAAACTGAACTGGATTTTGTGACATGATGAACTGATATAATTTGTCATTTATTTTCTTTTAAATTAGTTCTTATAGTTTGGCTTTTGACATGATTAAGAAAGATCCATTTTGGTATATTAGGGAACTGGATAATATAAAGATAAAGAGTGCTATAAGATGTTTCAAGATTTTGAGTTAATATACCAATGAATTATCAACTCAATCTGCTAGAGACGCTAGGGCAGCTCTTTGGGCCTAATACAACTATCTTAGACTATCTTTTTGGCTAGCGAGCTTCGAAATGGTGAAGGATTTGTTTCTTTTAACTTCATTTTTGGACCCTAATCCTCACAACTATTATAAGTTCTGAGATCTTTTTTTCTTTTATGGTTTCAGATGCCATTCTTGAGTACTTCCTAGAAGCTGCAATGAACAATTTCAGAATTGGTCGTATTGATCAAAATGTGTGGCATTCTGATTATCGCAGCAACCGAGTTGTTCTTTATGTTCTTGTGAAGAAATGAAGGTTTCAAAATTAATGAAACTATGTTACTTTATAGTTTATACTCTACTAGAGTGAGAGACCCTCCTATGCTAGGATTCATTGTAAAAGTTATTCTCCTTCCATATATTATTTTTTGATATCATGCTCATTTTGAGAAGCCTAACAAGTGGACTATGATCTGTGAACCATTTTAAGTGAATTCATTCACAACCACTGTTAAGAAGACACAATATTGTAATGGTTGATGGAACAACTAAAACTCCAATTCTTGCTTGGTTATCATCAAAGGATAATCACTGAATCCAAAATATTTAATATAGAACAAAGGCTACTTAAATTCTAACATGTAAATTGTAATACAAAGTAAAGTCCAGTGTTGATCAAATAATTTCCAAAGCTAGATACATATGTACTTTCTAAATTATCTATCAAGAAGATTTTAAAATTAAAAGTTAGTCACAAAAATGACTAATTTATAGTTCAAATAATTTTCATGTGTTTGTTTATATTTTATTTATTATTTTATTATAAAACGGTTTTTTGGGTTTAACTACGGTTGAACCAGTTGAACCTATGAACTAGTGAACCAGTAACTAGAGCGGTTTGATGACCGGTTCGGTTTTCAGAACCTTGCTCATAAGTAATCAAGTTAACTGCTAAACCAAGATTCCCAAACCTCCCTGAGCAACCGACCTGTATATCCGTATATGATCCGTTAGAACAGGAAATCAGTGTCAAGGCAAATAAATTAGGAAGGGAATGAGGAAAAATTAGTATACCCTGTGGAGATAAGTTTCTGAATTCTTGGAAAAATCAAAATTAATAACAACATTGACTGCTTGAATGTCTATTCCCCTAGTACAAAGATCTGCAAAATTGCTAAATAATTATATATAAAATCACTAAATATTTTTTAGAGCTGCCAAGGCCACTCTATGCCCAATGCCTTGCTAAGAAGTACACTAGGATTTGATTCTCAACTCATGCTCAGAAAGAATGGTTTAAGAGCCTTTCTCATACTGTAGTGTGTATAATGTACTAAAGAAAAAAAAAACAAAACATAATCTGAGTACCGTTATTGTACGTGGAATCAGAGACACCTCCATTATTATCATATCATATATACATGTCATTACTTAGCAAGCAGAACTTACATAAATATCAAAGCAAAAGGAAAGGGAATACATACTATACTATACTATACCATATTCATATCATTATTATTATTCCTATCTTATCCTAACTTATAAGCTATGACTCATTTATGATTGGCAGATAACACCACGAAAAAGCACTAAAAGAAAAGAAAAAAACAAACTTATCATATACATTAACACTTACATATATAAAGCCTCTTGGCAGCCAATCTTGTCGCGTAGCCAGCATTCACAAACATAGTATTGGAAAATAACAAACATAAAGCGAAGGCAATTATATATTATGAAATGCCATACTAGATCAAATAGGCATCATTCACAATCAGCTAAAAAGGACGCTGACTATGTTATAGGGGATGCTAGAGTGCAGATACATATCAGTACAAAGCCAAAAATCAAAACCTTAGAAAATAGTGTATTCAGACAGTGAACCTTCTGTCTCTCTTCGACAAATGCATAATACTGTGTGATACCCTTCAAGGTTAGCTCATCCATAAGGTTAATGGCATATGGCTTTTGAAGATACCTATCTTTGAAGTCTTTTACAGTAAAAGGAAATGTTGCTGAAAACATTAGAATTTGTCAGTGTTAAGGAAGAAAATGAATCAGCTGCTGTATAGAAGGCTGGAATTCTAGGAACAAAAGCTTATCAGCCTGAAACCGAACAAAAAGCAATGTAAAAAAGGGGTTGGGAACCAACTCTTACTACTAAAGATATCACAGAATGAACATACAAAGAGAATAGAATTGAAAATTTGTTTGTTCTCAGTTAAAAGGATTGCAACTTTTCAAATAGTTTATGCATGTCAACCACTTTTATAAATGAGTAAAAGTTGTGTTAAAAAAGTATTTACCTCATCCATAACAAGCATTGCGGAATCTTTCAGAACGCAAACACCCTTTTTAGCGAGATCCCATATCCTTCCAGGAGTCCCAACTAGTAAATAAACTGGTTGATATAAGCGTAAGATATCATCTTTCAGGCTAGTACCACCAGTTGTAACCATCACTTGAATTTTCAAGTGCTTTCCAAGTTCTTTGCACACTTGAGATGTTTGCAAAGCTAACTCTCTTAGCCCAGCAACAGATACTTCCGCCTCAATGCTCGGTATTCATTTCCAGCTGTAGAGGAATCTGGAAAAGAATCTGAGTTGGAACCCTCTTGTTTTACAAAAGGTGGTGAGACTTCAGTCATCAAATCTCTTTTGGAACCCTTCTATCCTGGTTTTGATGATATAGGAGCATGTACCTCTTCCTTGGTATTATTCCCTTGCAATTCAAATAAAGATGCCTTTTGGTTTGAGAATTTTTTTTCTTCTTTGGTTTATTTTTCAAGAACTCCTCTGACAAAGGAATCCTTGGATCTTGCATTTTTCACCAGCCACTATAGAATAGGAAAGAAAAAAAACATAACAGGGATTACTTTCAGTTTTAGGTAAAAGAATTTACCATTACTCCTAAAACTAAGAGAAAGAAGTTCATGGTTCATCAACATAAGTTTGTAACAAAACAAAAATCACCAGATCAATGCAACAAATAAGAAATTCACTTCTATCACAAGTGTTTTAGGTGCTCTTCAAACACACAGAAGCATATGAATTGATCGATGTATTAATGAAGTAACAATCTAAAACTTAGTATTATTCATTGCTCAATTGTTGACCACCAGAATCAAACTCCCTTCTTGACTAAGAAATTCGAAATAAATCATGAATTGGCAGCACCGACAGTTAAATTAGCTGTATGGGAAAAATGATTTGGAAAAAAGAATAAACCTGATATTGGGGGGGAAAAAAAGCAAGTAATGGTCCCAAATAATCCCTAAGAACTGGAGAACACAAAATATTCTAAAACGGAGAAATATACACAGTCACGTATTATCAAAAGAGAAATCCAAAAGTACAACCTTTTCGAAATAGAAAAGGTTACACAAATTAACACACAAAAAGTCCCAAAAATTGGTAAAATTTTACATGAACGACGAAAATAGTTGGAGATGGATGAGAGGCGGAAACAGAGTGACAAACCAGAAGAAGTCAAATTGAGGGTGCGTGGACGGAGCAGCGTCGATGGACAGTTCCTCCTCCAATGACATAACTTGCCTTGATGGTCGAGGGTTGGGTGCGAGAGACGGTTGAGAAACAGCTACGGTGGTACGACCGAGAGAGGGCTGGACGCCAGGGTTAGATGAAGGGCTGGGATGAACATGAAGGTGAGCTGGGTGTGACGGTCATAGGTAGTGATGAACACGAAGGCGAACAGCTGTTGAGTGCGACGGTGAGCTAGGGTTAAAAGTGATTTTCAAAACAAAGTGTAGTGTTATGCTGTTATCACTTCTAGTCTAAGGTTAAAATTAAAACTTAGAAAAAAAAGGTGAAATGTGAAAAAAATGGGTAGGAAATTAAATTTTGGGGAGGTAACTCTATCAGTACGATTTTGTAGGGTGCTTAACGTTTTTTAAGTGTGCTGGTTTTTTTTTATGGCCACGTTTTTTAAGCGTGACAAAAAAAACGTGGCCAAATCATAAATCAATTGCCACCCTCATAAAAGCGTGTCGATTTTTTTCTATGGCCACGCTTTTCTAGCGTAATAAAAAAAGCGTGGCCAAATCACAAATCAATGGCCACCTTCACAAAAGCGTGACTATTGACCACTTTTGGCCACGCTTTAAAAGTGTGGCAAGAAAAAAGTGCCCTGATAGGTCTCTTTTCTTGTAGTGATGTGGTGACCCTCATTGTGGTTATCAACCACAACCACCACATGCATATAATCCCTTCCCTTAACATAGCTTTCAACAATGCCCCATACCACCATTCACCTCCATATGATCCTAACCCATATCCACCATACTAACAACTATATGAGCCATACTTAGAGTCACCACCATTCCAACAATAATATTCTCAAGAACTATCAATTCTATATACATCACCTCTATACCCTTACTAAGATGAACAACCTTCTAGTTATGAACCCTTTCTCCTAAACAATGAACCCTCCTTCTCACCATCACCTCGGTGAATGAAGCTTTCCAACCCTTCATGCAAGAACAACAAGATCTCTACTCTCGCCTTCAAAAGCAAGAAAAGGAGCAGAAGGGGTTAGAAACTATGTTGGCCACCATGACTGAAGCCGCTAACCGCATAGCCTCCTACCTAAACTCATATATTAAAAACACTCACATTGACGATTATGGAGGATCAACCAAGGAGCATAGTGAGGGAGCGAATTTGGAGCTTCAAGGTGAAGAAGAGGAATTGAAGCAAGAATTGCAACAAGAGGAGGAAGTTGGGATAATTGAGCCAGAAGAAGTGGTTGAAGAATTAGGATAGGTTGATCAAGAATTGGACTTAATCGTTGATAAATTCTTCTCCACACTAACAAATCACCTCAAAGATACCATTGAGCCTTCTTCCATTGAACTTGAAAGCAATGTTAAGGAGGGTTCGCAACCTCCAAGTCATATGGTGAATGGTGAAGAATTGGAAGAAGTTGGACAAGCAACAAATCTTCCTCTTGATTATGATTCCACACCAACACATGGTCCTTTTAAATTTGAGGATTCTTCTTCCATTAAAATTGAGGTTCATGTTGAGATAAGTTCCACATTACCTCCAAGTTGTGACATGAAGGGTGGAGAAGAGCTAGAAGAGGTTGGTGAGAAAGTGATTGAATATGAAGAACCTTGTCAAGAGGTAAACATAGAAGATGCTTGTCAAGAGGTGGAGCTAACCAAAGAAGAGCACAAGAGAATGGACCTCACATTGTCAAATTATGGGGAGATCCCCCTTCCTAAGTCACCATCATCCTTTACACCATTCAACTGGGTAAAATTCATATCTCTTAGCTTTCTTATTCCTCTTGAATATGGTTTGCTTGAAACGGATGGTCAACTTAGAGCTCTTTGTGGAATGAAAAGCAAGAAAGAATTGATTAGTGGTTGGAACTTAATTCTCGGTTCATCATGATTGGAAGCTCAAAGTTTAGGAGCAAGGATTGGTGTGTTACTCAATTGATAGGATCTAGGAAGGTGTTTGGATGCTCAATTGAGAATTCACAAGCCTTGTCACCCGGATTTAACCATGGTAGTCAACAAGAAGATGGGTGAAAAAAAGGTTTGGAACCCCAGAATTCATTTTAACAATCAACACTCTTGGGACCTTGTCACTTGCTTTAATTCGCTTGAAGGCTTTATGCGCCTAATTTGGGATCCCGGTGGACATTAGATATGCAAGCATTGGTGGAGATTCAAGGAAGAGTTTAAGCATAAGCCACCTTGACAAGCACCCCATCAATGGTCCAACTTAAGGACTTAAAATAAAAGTGCTAGGTGGGAGACACCCCACCATGGTAAACTCTTTTCATTTTTCTCTTTTGTACATATTGGTAAATCAGTTTAATTTCATGTTTGGCTTAGTTTGTTAAGTTTATTTGGGAGTCTAGTATGTTAAATAAGGTTTGATGATGTTTTGGTAGCTGTTTGGATGTTTGGAATGCTTGGTTTGGTGCTAGAACTTGAAAAATTTTAAAAAACGAAGCACCCAGCCATGCATACGCATGACCCACACGTACGCGTGACCCAAAGATTCCAACCTCCCACGCGTAAGCGTCAGCCAGGCGTACGCATCACCAGGTGTTTTTCCTAGCCCACGCGTGTGCGTGAGTAATGCATATGCGTCGCAGTGCTGCTGCTGTTGCATGGTACAAAATCCAAAGAGTTGTGCACATAAGGTACGAGAACTGTGCATCTAGCACAATTTCTACCCGCGCATACACACACGCGTATACGTGAACTACGCATTTGCGTCGCGCTCTATTTTTCCCAGTCCCCTGCGCACCTGCTCGACGCATAGGCATCACCTCTCTCTCTTTTCCCATCACGCGTACGCCTCTCATATGCGTACACGTTGCATCCCATTTCTGCCACTCACGCATACACATGACATGACGCGTACACGTGACCCTCTGTCCTATTTCACATACTTCTTTTCTTCTCCTTTTTCCATTTCTTTCCTTCTTCTTTCTTCTCTTCTTTTCTTTCCACCCTTCAACCATCATCTACCACCACCATTTACCATTCACCATTATTTTCTTTAGTTAGTTTGTTAGGTAATTATTTAGTTAGTTTAATTTCTGTTTAATTTTCTATTTTGATGATAAGGATTGGATTATTGATCTTGTTTGCTGTTTCTTGCTGCTGATTACTGAGAGGATGTTATTTTAATATCATTCTTGTTAATTTTCGTTGTTGGAATTCTTTGTTGTGGTTATGATTCGTTACTTGGTTTTGAAGTGATCATGCTTAACATTTGTGAACACCAAGTGCATGAGAATTGCATTTAAAGCATTTTAAACCTTTTTGAATTACATGATTTGGCCACCATGTGATTTGAATTCTTTTCTTTGACTGGGCAATTTCTTAGTATTAGATGTTGGGCATTTACCTTAATGCATTGTGTTGCTTGATCATATGCATCCATATGTTATACTTATGCCGTAATGACATGTTGACCATTAATTGTTTACTTATGTGCTCTACACATATTTGAAACTATTCATTTTAGCATAATGCTTCAATTGTGAAATTTGATTGTAAGATCACCTAGGAATATCCTTTTGAAATTCTCAAGCTATATGCACCATGCTTGCTATGTGATTGATTCTCACCTCTAGTTCTCTTTTACTACATTGCATAGCAACCATGTTTACCATTCTATGTCCACTAGATGATGTGAGCCAAAATTCAAAGTGTGTCATTGGTTGATGTGTGATTTTCATTGTTCCTTTGTTCATTAAGCTTCTGATAAACCACTATTTCATGATAAATCTTGTGCTTAAATTGAATGATTTTATCAACTCTTCACCTACTTATTCATATGAATCTGCATGGTTTTGCAATTCCTTCCTTATGATATGACATATGAGAAAACATGTTTCTTATGCTTTAAAATAATCAAATTTAATTATCCTTTATTACCATTCGATGCCGTGATTTGTGTGTTGAGTACTTTCAGGTTTTATAGGGCAGGAATGACTCAAAGGATGGAAAGGAAACATACAAAAATGGAAAGAAAGCAAAAATTGGAGTTTCGAAGAAATTGGCAGTGACGCGTCCGCAAGGACGACGCGAACGCGTGGCATGCGAAACACAACAGACGTGGACGCATGACTGACGCGACCGCGTGACCCACGCGGACGCGTGACATGCACGATCTGCAAAATTTGCAGAAGTCCGTTCCAGCGACTTTTGGGCCCTTTTTGGCCCAGATCCAAGCCAAGAGAACACAGATTAAAGGGTTATAAATGGAGGAATCCATCCATTCATAACATATACTGGATACATCAGACAACAGATTTTTGATAATTTAGATGTAGTTTTTAGAGAGAGAGGTTCTCTCCTCTCTATTAGGATTAGGATTTAGAGTTTCTCTTAGGATAGGATTATCTCATCTTCATATCAGGTTCAATATTCCTTTATTTTGACTTCTCTTATTTGTTAATTATATATGTTGCCAAATTGGCTTATGGACCATTCATGTTATGATTTTCTTAATTAATACACATTGAGGTATTTCATACTTATGATTGCTTTTCCTTATTTATAATTTAGATTTTCCCCATTTGGCTTTGGTTGATTAATTGGTGACTCTTGAGTTGTCAAACTCATCGTGATTGATAATTATTATTCTTGCTGATTAATTTAGATTCCTATAATTCTAGTCTTTCCTTAAGGAGTTGACTAGGACTTTAGGTGTTGAATTAATTTGTCCACTTGACTGACCTTCATAGTTAGAGGTTGACTTAGTGGGAGCAAAAGTATAATTCTCATCACCATTGATAAGGATAACTAGGATAGGACTTCCAGTTTTCATACCTTGCTAAGAGATTTCTTTGTTATTAATTTATTAATTTTTGCAACCCATTTCTCTTGCTCAAAACCCTTTTCAAAGCCCAAAACACTGTTTTTCATAACCAATAATAAAACACACCTCCCTGCAATTCCTTGAGAAGATGACCCGAGGTTTGAATACTTCGGTTTATAATTTTTATTGGGTTTGTTACTTGTGACAACCAAAACGTTTGTAAGAAATGTTGATTGATTGGCTTAGAAACTATACTTGCAACGAGAATTTATTTTATAAATTCTAAACCATCAATCTTTAGTTCTTCAAAATGGCGTCATTGCCGGGGAATTGCAAACGTGTGCCTTATTATTGGTTATTGTAAATATTTTTCTTTTACTTGTTTATTTGTTTTTGTTTTCCCTTCTTATTTCTGATAGCTACTATGAATTCTCACCCCTCTTGCTTTGAGTTTGGTTCTAATTTTGTTGAAAGGAATGGAAGCTATAATAGGAATATGCATCACGGTCTAAGTAATCAAAGATGGATGGAGCCAAGAAGGTATGATCTACCCTTAAGGCAACAACACCTTCCAAGATGTCATGGACAAGAACCGTTCTACAATGCATGCCAAACTAATAGATATGGTGGGCCTCCTTGTAGCTACCAACAAGCCCCACCCTATGCTCAGAGACCATCCTCTCAACAGAGCTTCAAACCACCATACTCACAAGCTTCTTTTCACAATTCGCCACTGTATGATCCTTATCCGCCCCAACGCCAATCCAATTACTCCCAAGAAACACCACTCCCCTATGCACCATGTCCATATCCATCAAGCCAAGAATCACAGGTTTGCTTCGAAGAATCAGTAGACCAATTTCATACAACCCTTCATCAACTGGAGCAGGCAATAAATCAATTATCTTCCAGACATTCGGACACTCAATAGACCCCCAGTGCTTCATATGGAGAACCTAATGAAGAACGTAGCATGAAGGAGACACTAGAAACTCCAGTAGACAGTATAGAGCATAACCCCGTATTAGAACAAGTAGAGGAAGATGTCACTATAGAAAAAGAAGAGTTGGTTGAAGATTAAGGAGATGCCGAACCTCCGCCAGAATCCAGAGTTGTGAAGAATTCCGTCGAAGACGTTACAATTGATGCTAAGGAGGATAGTGCACAACCTCCAAAGCAGGTATCCTATGAGGAATTGGACGGAGTAGCCCAAGATGCATGTTTCCTTGATGATGATGATTACAAGTCAAGTTCTCTTGTTAATAAACTTGCATCCGCAAGTGAATTCTTTTAGATACAAGGATCTTCCCCAAATGAATACGAAGATGATGCAGAGGTAGACTTTTCTCAACCTCCCAATTATGACTCAAGTGATGAGAAAGATATCGATGACTTTGATCAAGACATGGTTGAAATGGAAGAAATTTACAAAGAAGTGGAGGAACTCACAGAAGACCACAAGGGAGTAGCGCTTGCAGAACCACAGGAAACGCTTATCCCAAGGCCATCACCACCCAACTCCGACTTCAAGTGGGTAACATCCTTGACCTTTATCTTTACTTTTCCACTTGAATATGGTTTACTTGAAACAGATGGCTAGCTTAGAGCTCTTTGCGGCTTTAAGAGTAAAAGGAAAATGACTCGCACTCAACGCTGGTATGAAAGATTCAATGAGGTTTCACACTTCAAGTTGAGGTGCAAGAATTGGTGTCAAGCTCAATTGAAAGGATCTCTGAAGCTGTTTGGTCACTGCAGTGAGAATTCAGATTACTCACCACCTGACTGGAAAAATGCAGATCAAGACAAAAACGGGTGTAAAAGTAGAGTTTGGGATCCTGGAATCTCTTCTGACATTCAACATACCGGGAGCCTAGAAACCTGTTTGAAACTGCTCAAAGGCTTTACGTGCCTTGTTTGGGACCCCAGAGGATGCTGGCATTCCAAACACTGGTGGAGATTTCTGGACGAATTCAAGCACAAGCCACCATAGCAGGAAGATCATCAAATGTCTAACTTAAGGACTTTAACTAAAAGTGCTAGGTGGGAGACAACCCACCATGGTATGATCGTTCCTTCTCCATTCTACTCTGTTTTTGAATTTTGTTTGAACCTGGAATTTTTGCATGACATTCATTGCATTTTGCATTCTGCATACTGCATAAAAAAAATAAGAGAGAGAGAGCATGCAACACGACAGTGTCGCTGATGCATCCGCGTCACAAGTGCATTAGGAAGAAAAGAAAAGTGAACAGAAAGTCGCGCGAAAGATCGGCCAGAGGCGTGCCTTTGGCACAAATTGTTCCACGCGATCGCATGCCCCACGCGCTCGCGTCAATTGCGAAAAATGCCTCCCACGCGTTCGCGTTACTCACGCGAACGCGTGATCTGGATATCGGCGTAAAGATCCAACGCCCAGAAATTTGGCCTGGAATCGTGCGGTTGGTGTGCGTTTAGCACAAAACGACCCACGTGTGCGCGTCCCTGACGCTCACGCATCACTCCTACAACACCCATCCCACGTGAAAGCGTGAGCGATGCGATCGCGTCGCATGGATATTATGGCCCCCTAAATTAAACAGAGAGTTGCGCGAGAACGACGCTGGAACTGTGCGTCTAGCACAAATTCCAGCGACGCGTTCGCGTGCTTCATGCGTTTGCGTCATCCATCCTTTACCCAACCCACGCAATTGTGTCGACCACGCTTCCGCGTCAATCCTATTTTACCCTACTCGCGCGATCGCGTCCTCCACGCGTTCGCATGGATTTACGATCACTAACCCCAATTCATGCGAACCCTACCCTGCTGCGTCCCCCAAACCCCAACCCCCATCTTCCACTCTTCTCTGCAACTCCACACCCCACCAGACCACCACACCCCACCAGATCACTGCCACACCACCATCGACCACCCAGACCCGCCGGCCAACTCTCTCCCCCTTTTCTTCTTTCTTTCCTTCTTCCTTAGCATATGATAGTTGATTTGATCGAAAAAAAATAACCCTATCCTGCACCCCTGCCACTGCCTCTGCTCCACCACTGCGCCGCCGTGCTTCCATCCCGGTGCCTTGTCAAGAATTTTGCCTTGTCCCTTGTCCATTCACATACCAGGTTCCGCTATACACCGACTTCTTTTCATTCCTAGTTAGTTGCATATTTATCAGAATTTGTTCAATTTAGGATAGTTAGAGATGCATGTTCGTAGTGGATTCTAGGTGGTTAGGTGGCTAGGATCTGGTTAGTGGATTTAGGCCTGATAATTGCGCTGTACTTGTTGCTTGTTTTACTTATTCTGCAATTTTGCTTTGGCTATGATGTTCATACTGTTCATAAGCTGCTCTTAACTGTTTTCATGCTGCTATTACACTACTCTTTCATATTCATGTAATATGTGTCTATTTGCAGCCTTTTTCAGTTCTTATGAACTGTTTTATTTTCTTGCTGTTTATTTTCTGGGAACATCCTATTTTAGCCGGAATACTGCCAAAATTTCTGCAAAACTATTTCATCTCTTTCCATTCATGTATTGGTTCTGGAACTTTTGATTTTTCCTATACTTGATTACAACCAAACCATTTCATGAATGCACGGGCAAGCATCCTTACTTCTTTTGATCCCTCGGTCCATAAATTGCATTATTGATGATTCTATTTTCATTTGCATCTATTTGAATTATCATCAATCAAACTGGAATCTTTGCTTGAATATGAGTGGATTATTCTTTAAATTTGTGAATTTATTGTTACCTAGGAAACTATTCTCATGCCACTTACCTTTCCCTTCTTTTCACTAACTCACTCTTTAACTTTCTAACTCCCTTTTTCCATCCTAACCATTTTAACTTTCAAACTTTTCCTTTCGATTTCTTTTTATTAACCATTCTAACTTTCTAACTCATGGCATGGCTACTGTTTTCCTAATTAACAAATATTCTACATATCATATATTCAACTCACTTTGTGCTTTTACCCCTCTTTCGTTCATCTTTTGCCTTTATGCTTATATTTCTATTACCCTATTTGCCTACTTGTTTTCCTGCTTTCACTCTTCAATTATATCCTGGAAATTCTGTCTTTCAGGATGTCCGATTCTTAAAGCAGGGGAAAGGGCAAAGTGACCACTGGCAAAAGGAAAAGAAGTGAATCCTCTGTTTCCATCCTTGGCATCTTACATGATGATTCCTGGTGGGAGAAAAACTTTACCCCACAGGAGAAAGCTGATCAGTTGGTACATGTGGCTGACCCGGTTAAATTTGCAAACAAATACTGTGAGTTGAAGTACCCAGTTTTTGCCACATCTAGGAACCTATACCTGGAAAAGACACTAAAAATTCCAGAAGAACTCAAGAAGTGCACTTCATACCAAATTAAACAGAGAGGCTGGTTTTTCCTAGAGAGAAACTTGACTGAGATCAACTCATTCTGGGTCAGAGAATTCTACTGTAACTATTTTCTATCATCCCTGGATGCAGTATAGCTCAAAGGCAAGCAAGTTATGGTTATTGAGGAAGCAATTAAAGACATTCTCCAGCTCCCACCTAAATCAGATCAGCCCGATGGTTACCAAAAAGATGAGGAGGATATGAGATTAATGAGGTTTGATTGGGATACAGTGAAAAGGGATATCACTCTTGATCCTACTGTTCCATGGGTAATGGGAAAGAGCACAGTGGTACCCAAGGGAATCAGACTCATTTATCTCGTGATGCTGAGCACTCATGAGACGGAGGTGCCAACTGCTATGATTACCCTCATCTGGTGTGTGATGACGGGTAAGGACTTATATCTACCCCGCTTCATCCGGCATTACATGACCAGAGTCCATGTTAGAGGCACCATCCCCTTTCCATTCCTAATTACTCAGTTGGGTCGCCGAGCTGAGGTACCTTAGGAGATTGCTGATGAAAAGCCACCCGCCGCGGACTGCAGAAAGATCATCCCTCATAGTCATAAGTTTCAGGCTTTCGACTACCGACCTCCATTTCTCACTGACTCTACTGAGGCAGCCACTTCTTCAACTGCTCCTTCTGCTTTCACTACTCCAGCACCACCCACTGCACCCCACCTGCTCCTGAGCCCGTCTACCTTTTGGTACATCGCCTTTTTGACTGCCTAGATCAGATGGAGCGCCGTCACCAACAGCACTTTGAGAGGTCTAAACGTCGCAACAGGCGACGTTATAAGAGGTCTGAGTGTCGCCATAAGCGGCGCTATGAGCACCTCAAGCTGATGATCAGATCTAGTGGTGACATCCCCTCTGAGCCTGACACGCCCTCCGACACATCTGAGGAGGAGGTGAGCGATCATGAGAAGGAGGCACCTACCCAGGCTGAGCAGGGAGGACCAGAGCACACTGTCCCACATCATGAGGAGCACCACCAGCTACAGACCGCAGATCCAGAGGTTCCTCTATAGACAGAGCTCCCACTTCAGCAGCCCATTCCTCCTACACTCACAGAGACTGTAGACCCTCAGCCTACCATCGAGACACCAGCGGCCCATCCTTCCGGAGATGACACATTTTCCCACCTAGTTTGAGTGAGCATCGAGGACGATGCTATTATTTAAGTGTGGGGAGGTCGCCATGTCTGGCATATATTTCTTTTGGTGAACCACTACAAACTCTTATCTTATTTTGTCTATTTTCTGTATTTTATTTGCACATTTTTCTCTTTTTCTTTTGTTGTACTTTTGCATTTTTCACTTTGGGCTATATATATCTTGGATATTTTAGCTTAATCTACACCTTAGTTTACTAGTTATATATTAAGTGGATTAATTAGTATAGTTTACCCTTTTTAGCATATGATAGTTGATTTGATCGAAAAAAATAAAAAGAGTAAGCTAGGAACCAGAGTATAGTAAAACAATCCACACACCTTGTATATATAGCATTACATGTTAGTTAGTTAACAACATTTCTTCAAGGAGTAACACTAAGATTTTAAGGTGCACCTTAAAAATTTACATTGAGTTGAATGGAAACTCTTAATTTCTACTTGCATGACATACATAACTGATATATGATTTATGAGCTTGAGAACACACAGCCTGTGAGTTTTGAGCTTAATTGTATGGTTGCATTCAAAACATAAATTTCATTCCTGTGTGTTTTGCCCTTCTTTTTTTATTCTGGTGTTCTTTACTTTATTTTAATCTATATGTCCAATTATAGAATATAGATGCATACCAAGAGATGATTGAGGCCATTATTTGTATTTATACCCACTTGTCCCAAATAAACCTACCTTTTATGCCATCATTGTTAGCCCCCTTGAGCTTTTTAGTCCCCCTTCATTTTATAACCACATTACTAGCCTTAAGCCGAAAAACAAAATAAAAATCCCAAGTTGAATCCTTGGTTAGCTTAAGATAGATATTGTGTATAATTTAAGTGTGAGAAATTTTATGGGAACATGGGTTGATAGAAAAAGTAGGGAATTAAATTGAATAAGTTATTTGAAAATTTGGGGAGCATGCTCATGTGAAATCAAAACAATTAAGTTACCATGTGCATTTAAAAAAAATTATTATCCAGAATACTATTACACAAATATCAATGCACATGGGACCAAAGTCAAAATAAAATGCATGAGCATGTAACACAAAAGTGGAAAGATTTGGGAAGCTAGGTGAAGAATTATGAAATTATATGTTAAGTGAAATCTTAGACTAGTCAAGGATTCACTATTTAGCTCACTTAGCCTTACACATATACCCTTACCTTTACCCTGGCCCCATTACAACCTTGAAAAGACCTCATGATTTTTGTATGTCTATATTCCATATTTGTTGATTGGTAAGATGAAGAACAAAGTTATAGAAAGTAAGGATAGAAAGAAGAATAGAACGATTAACCCAAATAAACACTGAGTAATTGGAGAGTGAACACAAAATCCAGTGAGGGTTCAATAGCTCATTCTCATATGTCCATGTTTAATTATTGATTGTCTTGCAAGCTGTGAATTATCTTAACTCAACTCAATTAATTGTGCTTTAATATAATTTGGCCCTAATTGTACATACATGATTCCTTGAAGATATGAATTAATTTGACTACATGTATCCTTTATATATAGGTGAATAATAACTAGATTTGCATGACTCATTTAGGTAGTTGCATTTAGAGTAGATTGCATTGCATATGATTCCACTATTTTACCTTTACTCTTTTCTCTTGAATTTAGTATGAGGACATGCTATTGTTTAAGTGTGGGGAGGTTGATAAACCAGTATTTCATGATAAATCTTGTGCTTAAATTGAATGATTTTTTCAACTCTTCACCTACTTATTCATATGAATCTGCATAATTTTGCAATTCCTTCCTTATGATATGACATATGAGAACACATGTTTCTTATGCTTTAAAATAATCAAATTTAATTATCCTTTATTACCATTCGATGCCGTGATTTGTGTGTTGAGTACTTTTAGGTTTTATAGGGTAGGAATGACTCAAATGATGGAAAGGAAACATACAAAAATCAAAAGAAAGCACAAATTGGAGTTTCGGAAAAATTGGCAGCGACGCGTCCACATGGACGACGCGAACGCGTGCTTTGCATAAATTAGCATCGACGCGAGCGCATAGACGACGCAAACGCGTGGCGTGCGAAACACAACTAACGCAGACGCATGACTGACGCGACCGCGTGGAAGAGCAAAACTCCAAGATGACGCGACCGCGTGACATGCGCGATCTGCAGAATTTGCAAAAGTCCGTTCCAGTGACTTCTGGGCCCTTTTTGGCCCAGATCCAAGCCCAGAGAACACAGATTAAAGGGTTATAAATGGAGGAATCCATCCATTCATAACATATACTGGATACATTAGACAACAGACTTTTGATAATTTAGATGTAGTTTTTAGAGAGAGAGGTTCTCTCCTCTCTCTTACGATTAGGATTTAGAGTTTCTCTTAGGATAGGATTATCTCATCTTCATATCAGGTTCAATATTCCTTTATTTTGACTTCTCTTATTTGTTAATTATATATGTTGCCAAATTGGCTTATGGACCATTCATGTTATGATTTTCTTAATTAATACACATTGAGGTATTTCAGACTTATGATTACTTTTCCTTATTTATAATTTAGATTTTCCCCTTTTGGCTTTGGTTGATTAATTGGTGACTCTTGACTTATCAAACTCATCGTGATTGATAATTATTATTCTTGCTGATTAATTTAGATTCCTATAACTCTAGTCTTTCCTTAAGGAGTTGACTAGGACTTTAGGTGTTGAATTAATTTATCCACTTGACTGACCTTCATAGTTAGAGGTTGACTTAGTGGGAGCAAAAGTATAATTCTCATCACCATTGATAAGGATAACTAGGATAGGACTTCCAATTTTCATACCTTGCCAAAAGATTTCTTTCTTATTAATTTATTAATTTCTGCAACCCATTTCTCTTGCTCAAAACCCCTTTTCAAAACCCAAAACACTGTTTTCCATAACCAATAATAAAACACACCTCCCTGTAATTCCTTGACAAGATGACCCGAGGTTTGAATACTTCGATTTATAAATTTTATTGGGTTTGTTACTTGTGACAACCAAAACGTTTGTAAGAAATGTTGATTGCTTGGCTTAGAAACTATACTTACAACGAGAATTTATTATAAATTCTAAACCATCAATCTTCAGTTCTTCAGCTTCCTTGCACATCAATCAATGTCCATTCGTCATCTATTTCACAATCACTTAATTCTTGCTTGAATGCTTTCATGCTTCTTCACTACTTGTTTGGTTATCTTAACCTACAAGTTTTTTTTAGAGCATTTCAAGCACACTAGAATGAGTGAAGTGTATGCCTCTTTTGTGTACAAATGTGACATAGCTTTTGAAAACTAGTGTGTGTGCGCGCGTGTGTGTGTGTGTGTGTTCTAAACCGCATGCAACTTAGAACTCACACATTATCTTCTTTAATGTCACACATACTATTCACTCACTTCATTCTAGTGATTCTTACCTCATTCCAACGATATATGCTTCCTTGATGTTGCATTTACTTGTTTTACTCTCCTGTTTTCTATTGTTCAGGATAATTTGTCATAAGCAAAAATGGAAGCAGGAGAAAGAACGCGCAGCAGCTAGTTGACTCACCAGCTGAAGGTAGCAATCCGTATAATCGCCTACCCCCTTTCTTATCTTTGAATGCACCAAGGACGGTGCAAACTTTTAAGTGTGGGGAGGTCGTCCGATCGAATCGGCCATTTTTGGGTGACAAATCTCTAATCCTAACACTTTCGTATTTCATTTTGAGGTCTTTTAGAATTTTTAGATGAATTTTCTTATTTTGTTGCATATATATATAACAAAGCTTTTTTTACTCTAGCCATAAAGCAAAGGATAACAAAGTGCAACGATAGTTCTAAAGCTAATATAATAATAAATAGTCAAAGGATATAATATGCTAGAAGACCGATGAAGAAAACAGAATACAACAGAATTTCTGAAATAGAATAGAAACATCTTATCTCTCAAAGTAAGCCTCTAAGGCAACAAGATATCGATATACAAAGGTGAGAGACACTATATCAAAGAAAGCAAAATACAAGAGATAAAAGGGTCTTCCACTCTGTCACCATCTCGCAAACTCATCGAGGTGGGTTGTGACCTGCATCTGAAAAATAGCAACAACATATAGTATGAGAACTGGAGGTTCTCAGTATGGTAACAGTGTCCAATCGATAAGATACAAATAAGGTTTCAAGACACCAAAGACAATCCTACAACTTTACACCGATTTAAGATATTCAAACTTATAGTAAAAACTTAATCCATTAAAGGATATCTGTCTTAAGGGATTTCTAAACTAACAGTAATACAGTTGTCCCACAACCTTCTCTATTCTATCCTCCACGCAATCCCATTGCCACTGCCTACCGAGCCTCCTTAATCCAAGTAGAAAACACAAGTAATTGCAGACAAGTAAAACACAGGTAATAAGTAATTTACAATAGGTAATTCAGGAAGCAAGTAAGCATATTATACATTCAGGCAAGAGATGCATGTAAACAAAGCAAGCAATACACATATAACATGCATATGATAAATGCCTATCCTATTGGCTGTGATATCACTTTATTGGTTCAGCTGCCAACCTGACACATCC
The DNA here is from genome assembly GCF_000817695.3 of Arachis duranensis. Lineage (NCBI taxonomy): Eukaryota > Viridiplantae > Streptophyta > Magnoliopsida > Fabales > Fabaceae > Arachis > Arachis duranensis. The sequence goes on along the minus strand of NC_029780.3, from coordinate 58,674,478 downwards.
CATTGGGATGTCGCCTTTTTGTCACGTATATAAATATGGCCCCTAGGATATAGTGTCCTAGCACACTCTTGTGGGATATAGTACCCGAGCACACTCTTGTGACCAGAAAGGATGCAAGCGGGATACTCAGCCTCATACCTCATATCTCAACATAAGTGGGATTAACCATCGTCCTTTTGTTTATTGCCGCAACCTCAACAAGCGGGATTAACCACTGTCCTTGCCAGGTACATAGCAACTTACCAAATATCAACACAACAATAGCATAAAACCAGTCTCAGTGATCACTGCTCATATAGCACAAGTCCATCAATACACATCTCATCAATTTCATTAACCATAGTCATTCATTTTCTAAGTTCCAAACTCATCCTCAGTTCTCAAATTCTCAAAGACATCGTCAATACTTCATCAATTCACTCAAACAAGTCCATCCACATAACTTTCAATTCCTAAGCCTCCATTTTCTAAAATCATAACAAAAGATTCCCAACCTAAGCAACTTAATCCATCCTCACTAGTCTCAAAGTCTAATTACTAGTTAGGAGTCTTAAACAGCAATCAAAGAAGTTTAGAAAGCTAGAGAAATAGTTAAAATTGCATGAAAACAAGTTTTTAGCAAAACAAGAGTTTAGCGTATGCACGCCCCTTTTCGCATACAC
>NC_029780.3:58666302-58673788 GCF_000817695.3 Arachis duranensis | reverse complement strand
AACACTTAAAACAGTGAGGGGTTGCTGCGTCGCGTACTGCACGTCGCGTGCACATGCTTGTAAAAGCAACATGCCCGCGTATGCATGCCAGTGCCACGTACGCGAGAGTACTTGGCAGTAGCCAATCCCCATGTTGTGTGCACTCTCCGGGTACGCATGCCCTAAAAATTTAGAAAATTTTGAAAAGCTGTAGAATTCAGTTTTCGACACCAAACCTCAAATGCGCATAACGTTTTCGTTTTAAAATATTTTTCATCTGTCCTTCATAGTTGTAAACCTCTCGTACCCAATTTTCATTTAAATCAAGTTTTATCAAAATTGAGGGTCCGTAGCACAAGTTAAGGCTCGTTAAAGTTAGTTCAAAAATTGGTTTTCACCAAAATTACATAATCTCTAACTTTCAAAACTCATAATGCCAAATCTATTTGCTCACAGCCTAACCAATACCAAAAAACCCAAAAATCCATACTAAACATTATTCAACTATATCTCAGTACTATATCCATCTTAACCATTTAATCACTACTCAATCAACTCATACGATTTCTAAATTCTCAATTCTATTAACAATTATTGAGCCATTTCACCAATTTGAATAATTATTAATCCAACCTCAATCATACCACATTCACACCATTTCAATCCATTACTCATCAATATAAATCGTCATCACATCACAATCATCATGCCAAATCCTCATTGTCACATTTAAACATATATCATTCATACTATCATCATCACAATTCACATGCCACATGCCACATACATAATCCAATCAACCATTTATTTAATTCAATCATATTCTAAGGTCAATTAGCCTAAGTTTCACAAAACATTACACATTAAATAAGGAAAACAAAAATCATACTTTGGCCTATTCTCATGCAATTTAAAACACCAAAAAATGATCTCCAACCAAGTTCAACAAAATCCACCACCAAAAGTTCAACTCCAATTCCACCAACCTCACTCCAAACATAATAATTCAAGCTACATACATACAATTTACAATACATTAATCCTAGGGCTCACAATTACACCAAACTACAAGGATTTTGAAGAGACTTACCTTACCCAATGGTATTAAGGGCAAAATCCAACAATACTCCAATGCTAGATCACTATTAAACAACCAAAATCACAAAATCTATTCAATAACTATACCTAAAAATGTGAAATCTGTTAGGGTAGAAGAAAGGAGTGTGAAATTCAAATTCTTACTAGCAATACCTAGGTAGAATTGACAGACTCGGCGAGGGCTATACGTGGCCACAAATGACACGCAAATCGAAGCACCGTAGCTTAACTTATGAGTGAAAGAAGGATAATGTGAATAGTGTTTTCTTCTTCCCCTCTCTTCTCACTCAGCAGTTGTGTTGTTAGTATTTTGGATGGGAATGAGGCTGAATTGACTTCATTTTAGGGTATTTATATGTTGGACTTGGGCCCAGTTTGGACCCGGTCCAACTACAAAGCATTTTTGGTTTGTTCGGTCCAATTTCAGGTCAAAACTTTTTGAATTAGCGCCCAATTTTTAATTTTAAATACTTTTTTAAGCTTTTCTATAATTTTTATCACCGTCACTCAGTACCGAACAGACTTAAGTAGGTACTGCCGGCTAATTTACCTATACTCATTTTTATGCAATTTTCCGCAGAAAATTACATTTTTCCACTCAAAAAAATTTACTGAATTAAAATCTCACCTTTAAATTTTCAAATTAAGACTTCTAAATTTTTGAACCTATTTTGAGCAATTATTGTTAATCTCCGGTTCTTATATTGTTCACCAATAAGATAAATTATAAAATTCTTCAACGTTTTTAAACATTCCACTTCATGTGGCAAAATTAATATAATAGATCCATCTTGATCAATACTATTTCATCATCATAATGAATAAATAACAATGGAATTCTAGTCAATTTAGTGAGTAAAAATAAGATAATAAAATAGTAAAATATGAGAAGAATGAATAAGAGGTAAATGAGAGATGGATATTTTTTTTAACTGAGCAGCTTCAGTGACATAGACAGGGATGGAGTAAGGTTCGCCAAGTTTGAGAATCGCATGAAGTTCCTAAGGAGTTAGGTGAACTTCGTGAAAACGTTGAGGTTCGCCGAGGAGTATGACGAATTTAGGGCTGGCAACATTTACCCTACTCGCGGGTATCCAACCCAACCTACTGCAGGTAGGGTAGGGTGTGGTACGGATTTGCTTGCGGTTAAGGTCGGGTGCGGGTTCAGGGTACCCGCACCCCTAATATATTATATATATTTAAAAATTATGGTTGACAATATATGCCCTATTCGCAGGTATTCAACCCAACCCCACCCGACTGAGTAGGATAGTACGGGTTCAAGGTATACCATACCTACGCTACCCGTACCCCTAATATATTATATAATATATATTTAAAAATTATATGTGTAGTGAAAAAAGTGAGTATTGTCGTATCGAATCCATGAACTCTTTCTTTTAAAAAACTTAAAGTAACTACTAAACTAATCATTTAAATTACTAATTTAGTACGTTTGTTATTTAAAGAGTAATATTGCAAGAATTTAGAGTTAGAAGAAGAATGATAAGATAATATCTTTGTTTATATTATTTTAATTATTTTTATTAATAACTTGATGACCATGTTATTTATATTTTATGTTAGATTTTTTTAAGATTTTATTTTTTTAATTTTAATTTAAATTTAATATTTTATTTTTCTTTTATTAGTATATATGAAATATGGAATATTGAACTTTATATTTGCTTGAAAAATTTTGATTTTTCTACAAATAGGATCTGATATGGTCATCATTAACACGTGTTGTATACCTCGGTTTCCTAACCGTTATCGGCAAGTACCATAACTCGTCATCATCCGTTATTGCTCAGAATTGATGAGCTATAACTCGGTAACGTTAACGTTTTTCATAACCGACGTCTCAAAACGGCACAATAAGAAACCGATGATTTATTGCCGAACATAAAAACTCTCCTTAAAAAGGAGGAAAGGACGTCTCGTGAAGGTAAGTGATTATTGAATCTCAAATATTGATTTCCGAATACTGACTTAAGCATCGGAGTGCCTTTGTAGGTACACTCCCCCCTTTTTTCATCACCCACGCTCTCGCACAACCATAACCGTAAGAAGCTCGGATTCAGAAGGAAGGACATTTGGTATTCCAGTCTATAATTCGGCTGATCCCGAGGTGTGGAAGCCGACCCTTTTTTCAGGCAAGATCACCCTACATACAGCTTGCCATGGAAAGGAGTAGGAAGGATTGGATGAATGTAATAAGAAAATAGAGATACGTGCTTCCACCTACACCTATGGCAGACGTACCGCCTCCTTCATTGTCCGAACTCATGCGGATGGTAGCCGAACTGCAACAAGCTAATCAACGAATGGCTGACGAGAACCAAATAATGGCTGCTCAAATTGCTGAACTAAATCATGCTCGGATTGAACATGACGACGCTCATCAGGCGGAAGACGAGGAGCATCAGTCCCAACCGACTCATGTTTCGGAAACCGCTCGGAATGAAGGGCAGCAGCCAGAAGACGAGAAAGAAGAGTCCGAGGACGCTGTAGGCCCCTTTACAGAAGAAGTAATGAACTTCGAACTGCCGAAGAGATTCACTCTGCCGTTGACCTTCACGCCTTACGATGGACTCGGAGACCCGAGGAAGTTCATAAAGAAATTCCGATCAATAATGATCGTCAATGGTGCATCAGATACAGTTTTATGTCGATGTTTCCCGAATTATTTAGACGGTCCTGCACTTGATTGGTTGTGTGCTTTGCCTGCAGGTTCCATTTCACGCTTTCACCAGTTGGCGAAGTTATTTGAAGAACATTTTGCCGGATCTGCAATTTACCTGCACGACTCCGATTACCTGAACACTATCAAGCAAGGACCAAATGAAAGCTTAAAAGACTATATGACTCGCTTCACCAAGGTCGCAATCAGTATACCAGATCTCCACCCCGAGGTCCATCTGCACGCAATTAAAAGCGGCCTCCGACCCGGGAAGTTCCAGGAGACGATCGCGGTAGCAAAGCCGAAGACTCTAGCAGAATTTAGAGAGAAAGCCAAGGGACAAATTGACATTGAGGAGCTCAGACAAGCTCGGAAGTCCGACAAGTCACACTTCCGCGAAGAAGAGAAGAGCTCACCCATTAAGAAAAGTTTTAAGCTAACACCTCGATTTGATTCTTATACGCAGTTTAATACCAAGAGGGAAGACATAATCAAGGAAATCTTGAACTCCAAATTAATCAAGCCACCAAGAAAGGCAGGCACATACCAAGATACAAAAAACGTCGACAAATCAAAGTACTGCACTTTCCACCAAAAACATGGCCACAATACCGATGATTGTGTGGTCGCCAAAGATCTTTTGGAGAGACTAGCAAGACAAGGACACCTCGACAAATACATTGGTGGTCACATCCAAAAACGCGGTCTGAGTTCCACAACAAACGATGTCTCTGAACAACACCGAGGAAGAGAAAAGTCATCTTCAAGCCAATACGAAAGACCGCGAGGTATAATCAATTGTATTTCAGGGGGATACGCAAGTGGATGATACTCAAACTCGGCAAGGAAAAGATCATTCAGAGCAATATGCTCGGTAGATAGACCAAAACAGGATGTAACCATCACTAATGCACAACCAGAAGTCACTTTCACACATGCCGACTTTAACTCCAATTTACAAAATTTGGACGACCTTGTGGTAGTCACCCTACAGTTAGGAGATCTATTGGTAAAGAAAGTTCTCCTAGATCCTGGAAGCAGTGCCGATGTTTTGTTTTACTCCACATTCCAAAAGATGAAGCTCAACGACAACATGCTACAATCCACAGGAGGAGATTTGGTCGGCTTCTCAGGAGAACGGGTTCCAGTACTCGGGTCAGTGTGGTTACAAACCACACTGGGTGAGCAACCTCTTTCCAAAACTAATGATATTCAATATTTAGTAGTTGATTGTTTCAGTCCATATAACATTATCCTCGGCCGACCGTTTTTGAATAAGTTCGGCGCTATTGTATCTACAGTTCATCTCTGTGTGAAGTTTCCATTGCAGGATCACCAGGTTGTCACAATCCACGGTGACCATAAAGAAGCACGACAATGTTACAACATCAGCATGAAATTCCAAAATCGTTCAACAAAACAAGTCAACAACGTCGGCCTGAACCAAAATGAGCACACGCTAGCCGAATTGGACCCAAGAGCAGATTTCCTCGATCGCCCAAAACCCTCCGATGACTTACAAAAAGTGTATTTCAACAATGACGCTAATAAATTCACGTATGTTGGTAACTCACTCAATGCATCTGAGTTGCAGGCTATAACAACTTTCCTGCAAGAACACGCCGACCTTTTTGCATGGACGCCATCAGACATGCCCGGAATAGATCCATATATCATCAGTCACAGGCTGGCAACAAACTCGTCGATCCGACCAGTGCAACAGAAGAAACGTAAACTCGGCGAAGAGAAAAAGAGAGCATCACTGGAAGAAACACAAAAGCTCATCAACGCCGAATTTATCAAAGAGATCCGATTCACCACTTGGTTAGCCAATGTGGTAATGGTAAGAAAACAAAATGGTAAGTGGCGCATGTGCGTCGACTTCACTGATTTAAACAAAGCATGCCCAAAGGATTCTTATCCTCTGCCATCCATAGATTCTTTAGTGGACAATGCGTCAGGCTACGCCACTTTAAGTTTTATGGATGCATATTCCGGATATAATCAGATAATGATGCACTCTTCTGATCAAAATAAAACAGCTTTTATCACTGATTTGGGTAACTATTGTTATAAAGTTATGCCATTTGGATTAAAGAACGCAGGTGCAACTTATCAACGCCTCATGGATAGGATGTTCGCCAAACAAATCGGCAGGAATATCGAAGTCTATGTCGATGATATGGTAGCCAAAACAAAAGTCGGAGAGAACCACATCAGCGACCTCACAGAAATCTTCGGCCAGATCCGCCAGTACAACATGCGCCTCAACCCCGAGAAATGTGCATTCGCAGTTCAAGGGGGTAAGTTTTTGGGTTTTTTGTTAACCCGCAGGGGAATAGAGGCAAATCCAGACAAATGCCGAGCAGTGCTGGACATGGCCAGCCCCAAAACAGTAAAAGAAGTTCAGCGCCTTACAGGGCGACTCGCTGCACTTTCCAGATTTGTTCCTTGCCTTGCCTCAACTTCCATTCCCTTTTTCCAAACAATTAAAAAGAAAAATAAATTCGAATGGAACGACGATTGTGAGAGAGCATTTTCAAAATTAAAAACAACACTCTCACAACCGCCGATTTTACAAAAACCCCTACAGGGGGAAGATTTATTTTTATATCTATCAGTTACTGATTGGGCGATAAGCTCGGCCCTTGTTACAGAGAGAAACAACGTTCAGCATCCAGTATACTTTGTCAGTAAGACCCTCCAACATGCAGAGCTCAACTATCCAAGGATTGAGAAGCTCGCACTAGCACTAATATTCTCGGCGCGGCGCCTCAGACCTTACTTCCAGAGTCACGTTATCCACGTCCGAACCAATCAACCATTAAGACAGGTGTTACACAAGCCAGAACTTGCAAGCCGACTCATAAAATGGGCAGTCGAACTATCCGAATTCGACATCAGATACCAATCCCGAGGACCGATCAAGTCACAATTCCTGGCGGATTTCATCGCCGAGCTTACAATCCCATCCGAAGATGATGATGCAAAACAGTGGATCCTATATGTCGACGGATCTTCAAATAACGGAGGCTGTGGTGCAGGAATTCGTCTGGAGGCCGACGATGGACTCATATTGGAACACTCAATACACTTCGGTTTCAAAGCAAGCAACAACCAATCCGAGTATGAAGCACTACTCGCCGGAATCCGACTCTGTTTAGACCTTCAAATCTCGACAATCAAGGTATAATGTGATTCATTGTTAGTCGTGCAGCAGGTAAACGACCTTTTTCAAGTAAAAGATCCCCTACTCTCTAAATACTTGTCATTAGTGAAAAAGTTAACAAAAAAATTTTCCAAGTTTGAAATAGAACATATACCACGTGAACAAAACCAAAGAGCGGATATCTTATCTAAGCTCGGAAGTACACAGTCCGAGCTATCCACACTACAACAGTTCACAATAACATCACCCACTGTGACTGACAAATGTGTTGAGTGTCTCACAAATAACAGATTGGAGGAACGACTTTATACACTATTTACAAACAGGTAATATACCAGAAGGGGTCCAGAACGATAAAAGGTTCCGACGGCAAGCATCTTTCTTCACATTACTCAATGGAACACTATATCGACGAGGTTATACTCAGCCTCTACTCAAATGTCTCAACAAGTCAGAAGCCGACATAGCTTTAGCAGAAGCACATGAAGGAATCTGTGGCACCCATACGGGAGCTCGGAGTTTAACATCCAAGATCCTCAGAGCCGGATTCTTCTGGC
>NC_029780.3:58638767-58666105 GCF_000817695.3 Arachis duranensis | reverse complement strand
TGGGCCAGGTAAAATTTCTTATTGTCGGCATTGATTATTTCTCCAAATGGGTGGAAGCCCAACCTTTAGCAAAAATAACATCAAAACAAATGATTTCATTCGTCTGGAAAAATATTATTTGTCGTTTCGGCATACCTCAACATATCACAACTGACAACGGTCGCCAGTTCGCCGATCAGAAATTTCAAGCTTTTTTGCAGGATCTCAAAATAAAGCAGCATTTCGCATCTGTTGAACATCCTCAAACAAATGGACTAGCTGAGACTGCAAACAAAGTCATCCTTCATGCACTAAAGAAAAAGCTAGATGACGCAAAGGGACTTTGGGCCGAGCTAATACCTGAAGTCCTTTGGGGATACAACACCACCCCTCAAACATCAACAAAGGAAACCCCATTCAGACTGGTATATGGATCAGAGGCGATGATTCCCCTGGAGGTCTCCCAAGAATCCATTAGAACCACATAAACAACCAAGACGAAGCTCGGAGAGCCGAGCTTGACATCATTGAAGAAGTAAGAGACATTACCGCCTTAAGACAACGTGCAACACAGCAAGCAATCGCCCGACAGTACAACAAGTCGGTTAAAAGCAGAGCATTTGTTAAAGGGGACTTAGTCCTCCGCAAAACTGAAGCTGCTCGGAAACCACCCTCACATGGGAAGCTCGCCGCCAACTGGGACGGTCCATACCGAATATCAGAAGTACTCGGCAACGGGGCATACATACTCGAATTAATCGATGGACAAGTATTACCCAATAGTTGGAATGTTTCATCCCTAAAGAAGTTCTACAGATAAATCAGGGACAGGCTAGTACTCTTTTTCCTACTACCAAGTTTTTGTCCCAAAGGGTTTTGCTTGGAGAGGTTTTAACGAGGCCAGCCTACCTGAAAGTTTATATTCAAACGATTAGAATCTTACTACCAGCATCATCTATTTACAATCAAATTATGCGATTTCTATCTCCAATCATTGTCAATTCTCAAAATAAACTCAATAAATAGCAATGCTCGGCTATATATGCAACCTGCCATTACTCGGCAGTACATTCAAACCACAATAATGGACTAGTCAAAATCAGTCCGGTCAATAAAATGCTTTGCCACAAAAGAAAAGCACTAATTCCCAATAAAGATTCAGATAATCCAAAAGCAAAATATCAATGTTCTTTCAACAACTGTCACCAATAGACCAATGTCCAAAATATCCACCAACACAAAAAACAAAACCAGAATACCAAACAAAAAACAAACTAAACATTTTCTGCTTGATCTTCAGCATCACCATCGTCTTCAACCATCTTGCCATCACGCACAACTTTCCCCGGATCCATGCCAGACAGGTCAGCTTCCGGTGCCAAGAATTTTGCTTGTAACAGCGCCCTTTCAAATCCCTCAACAAAAGAATCCAAAATTTCATCAGACTTTTTCTTCTGCACATCCTTTAATTCAGCAGTTACCTCAATAAGACGAGATTGCACGCTCGCCAAATCACTTTCCTTCTTCTTCAGATCTTCCACGTCCCGAGCATAATTGTCCTTCGTTTCCTTCAATAACTTCTCAGCCTCAGTGAGCCGTACCTGAAGCTCAGCAGCAACACTTTTACTCTTCACTAACTCCTCATTCAGAACAGAAACCTCTGCTCTATCCGAAGAAACCTTCTTACATTTCAACTCTTGGCTGCGACCAAGACTGGCAAGACAAAGACCAACAACCTACAAAAACGAATACAAAAGCTTGTAAAAGTTTCGAAAAACAACAACTAAGTCAGAAAAGTTTAACCATTACCTGCATATACTGACCAATCGCCATGTCTCCAACCTCTTTTGCAAGAGAAACATCGGCTGACGACTGACAATACTCGTCCACTACAGCCATATAAGGATATTCTCTACCCCAGACAGAAAAGCCCTCACTTTGTTCAGAAATTTCGTGAAGCCTCTTTTGATTACCCATGAAAGCTTGTATCTCCTCCACAGGAACCCCAAACGACTTCTCCTCAGAGTCATCAGATAAGTCCACAACATCAGACTTCCTCTTTCTTTTAATAACCTTCCTCCGACCTTGCCGAGGCTGGGTAACCTCACCAGTCCCGGCAATTTTCTCCACATTAGAAGATGATACTTCCTTCTCCAAATTCTTATTCTTGAAACGCGTCCTCAAAGACGCAGCTGAAACCCCAGGATATTTACCACCTACAAAAAGTAAGTATCATCAGATATCTGAAATAAAATACCAACTACATCACAAACAGCCCTATCACTCACCTAAGTAATTTACAACAGCATCCTTATCTTCTTCCCACTTCAGAAGCTCATACATTGAAATTAGGTCTCCCCGACCAATGTTCTCAACAAGAAACTCAATCAAACAAGCATTTCTCGGAGAAATAACCTCGGGTCCGAGTATATTCTGAGGTTCCGAACACCAATATAATGGGAACTTCTCGGCCAAATTTTCATCTACGAAAAATGGAAAATCTCTTTCTAACCCCCTAACCTTAAAGTACATTTCCTTGAAATCTTTGAAGGAAGACTTATACAACCTGAAAATGCCAAACCCAGGGGTGCTGTTGAAATTTATCCAACCCCCCTTCCACACCCCTTTGGCTTGAAACAGTGAGAAGAAAAGGTCAACAGAGGGTACCTGCTCTAGAAATTCCATTAGAATTTCAAAAGAACGCAAAAACGCCCACCCATTTGGATGAAGCTGCGACGGAGCACAGTTCAGCTGCTTAAGGATCTGACACTCAAAATCTGTGAAGGGCAACTTCACCCTCAGTTCCTCCAGAACACAGCTATGCATGTAGAAAAATTCAAAACCACTCCCACGATGATAAACCCTATCGTTCGCACTACATGGCAGCAACTCAACCCCAACTCCAGCACCAGGTCTCACCAACCTAGTCACATCCACCTCCCTCACGGCAACTTCATCACAAAACAACGATACCTGAGACCTAACATCATCCCCAACCCAATCATAAGACCAATCCACCTTATCTTTCTTCTCCTTCTCAAACCCCATCAAGAAAAACACAGTAAAACAAACATGCAACAGCAAACAGAAACAAGAAGAAGGAAGAAAATAAGAAAAACGCAGACATAACCGTACCTCTCTTGCTCATTCTTCACAGAGAAGGAGAAAATCCAAAATGCCCAAGTTCCAATCAGTAAACGTCATTAATCCAAAAACGTTTCAAAATATCACCATTACATCAATCACACGAAAGGGCAAGTGAAACATTGGAAACTACCAAAACATTAATGAAGCACCCACTCAATCTCTCTCCTCGATAGAAAACAAACACGTTGTCCAACGTGGCAGAACCAAAAAGTCCTTTTAATGAAGTACATTGAACTGGGGGCCCATTCAGGAATCCACTCAACCGAGTTATAACTCATCACAAAAGCTCAACCTGCTTCATTAAAAAAGCTTTCCTCAGCTTAAGCTTGGGGGCTGTGATATGGTCATCATTAACACGTGTTGTATACCTCGGTTTCCTAACCGTTATCGGCAAGTACCATAACTCGTCATCATCCGTTATTGCTCGGAATTGATGAGCTATAACTCGGTAACGTTAACGTTTTTCATAACCGACGTCTCAAAACGGCACAATAAGAAACCGATGATTTATTGCCGAACATAAAACTATCCTTAAAAAGGAGGAAAGATCAATTAAGGTAGAGTTAAGATTGAAAGAGAATTAGAATATAGTCCAAATCTTACCTTATTTTATCTATTGTCAATTCTATTACGAATTTGCTTCTTATGTAAAAAAATTGAATCTCTGAAAATAAAGTTAGATTTTTTGTAAAACAATTAAAAGTTTCTTTTATATTATTTCAAAATTCCAATTATAATGTGACTCTTAATAATTCTTTCCATAATAAGTTATTTTGGTGTCTAATTTATTAAGGAAACCACAGTTGACAACAATTTGTTAACAGTGCAGATCAACCAAGAGACATAATCTAACAAAGACCCACTACAACATTTTGAGTCTATGGTTACGGTTTTTTTGGTCACGGTTTTTAGACCCTTCTATGGTCAATGTTTTTTAGGGTGACAAAAAAAAAAGCTATGGTCACAGTTTTGTTTTAGAAAGGGTGACCATAGAGTACCTATGGTCACAATTTTTTAAAAAAGGGTGGCCTAAAAGGGTCTATGGTCACGGTTTTGAGGGGTGACCTAAAGGGGTCTATGGTCACAATTTTTACAGTGACAAAAAATGGTCTGTAGTCACGGTTTTTCAAAAAAGGGTGACCTAAAAGGGTATATGGTTACTGTTTTGGAGGGTGGCCTAAAGGGGTCTATGGTCACGGTTTTGGGGGTGATCTAAAAGAGTCTATGGTCACGGTTTTTTACAATGACCAAAAAGGAGCTATGGTCACGATTTTTCAAAAAGGGTGACCTAAAAGGGTCTATGGTCACGGTTTTAGGGGGTGACTTAAAGGGGTCTATTTTTTACAATGACAAAAAATCGTCTATGGTCACGATTTTGGAGGTGATCTAAAGGTGTTTATGGTCACGTTTTTTTTACAATGACCAAAAAGGATCTATGGTCATGGTTTTTCGGAAGAGTGGCCTAAAAAAGTTTATAGTCACGGTTTTTGGAAGTGACCTAAAAGAGTCTATAGTCACAGTTTTAATCATTTGAGTTTTAATTAATTAAGATTTTATGTATTTTTTATTATTTTAAATATTTTTTGTAAATTAAAAAGTTTTAATAATTAGAATTGGGCACACATTGATCATTGGATTTTAGGGGTTATTTTAAAAGCTCACACGAATAAGACCTTATTTTAAAAAAAAAATTTAAATTTTAGATTTTTTATCTTTCTAATATTTTTAAAATTAACTATACAGTATACATTTAAATTTTTACCCATCTAATAATTAAAAAGATAATATAACAAACCTGATGCGTTGTTTAATAAAAGAATTTGGGTTTTGTAGCTCACACGTATGACGTTTTAATCTACCATTCATTCACATAGAACAAACCCTAAGTAGACGGCGATGGAATCATGTGGATCCTTGTTTTTCTGCAGCACCGATTTCTGCAACCCTAACTGGTAATTGCTACTTTTATACCTAATTCGTTTTAAATTATTCATATTCAGGATTTGGATTATGGTTAATGTGCTGCTATTGGTGAGTTTTGGTTGTGAATCAAGATGAGTTCTTGAGGCGATCGCGGGAGAACATGGAATTTCCTATTTTATTGTTAGGATAACGAGAGTTACGTTTTAAGCTTTTTCTGGTTTTGATTTGCTAAGATTTTCGATGTGGTTTGTTGTGCTTCTCCTTGCTGTGTTTTGCGCTAGGGTTTTGAATAACGACGAAAAAATGAGCTAGTTGCTCTATTTAATTTTTTTGCACCAATTTTGAAAAATAATAATTACAAATCTTGTATTTAACTGAGTTTAGATTGAGAACTATGCTTGATTATTTAGGTTTACACTTTAATCTTTGAGTACCAATTATTATTATTGACAAGGTTATATATATATATATATATATATATATTCAATTGAGATTTATTTTCTTTTTCAGATTTTTCATTTCAGATTTAATTGAGGATATATAAGTGAACTCTGACAGCATTCTAGATTCTTCATCTAGAATTGATTTATTAATTCCTCTTCAATGTTGGTTGTTTTAGTAAATTAATCTTGCAATGGAGCAAAATGAGTGTTAATGTTTCCGATGCTAACCCCAATGATCAAACCAATCCTTACGTTGTGGAAACTTGCACACATTCAATAGTTTTACGGAGGATTATTTGTTATACTGTTGTATAGAAAGTTTTTTAAATCATGTATAGAAAATTTTTATTTATAGGTCTATTTCATGAGTCTTTATCTCCACAAAGTAATGATATTTTTAGTTTCTGAAGTCTAATTTATCCCTTTGAGTTCGTCAATTTTACAATATTGACTCGGTAATTTAAAGCTCAACCTTATTTTCCATTATTACACTGCATTATTAATTAGTTAGCACTTAGCACTGCTACTCTATATTATGTTTATATCAAGATCATGGGACACTAATGAAAATTATTTTGCCTATTTTAGATGCGAACCCATATTAATAAAAAAAGTTAACTTAATAAGTGCAAAAAAAATGTACATTAATATAGGAACTTAAAATTGGATATTATTTGGTATTTCCTTTTTGAATTTGATTATTTTGACTTTGTTTTATGTACAGGATAATTTTTTCGTACTGGTAAAGACAACAGAAATTGAGTAATTGCTGCGGCACCATTTATAACACAACTTCATATAGCATCTCAAAATGAAGGAACTAAGCAGTAAGTTTATCTCGTAATTGCCATATATAATAATTTGATAGCACATTTAACTAGGGTAGTAAGCGGATATATGGTAGCTAGATTGTCACTATAATTGATCTATTAGATCTTGTTTAGTAAGTTCAGATATTTGCATTCTTAAGTTTAATCATATTTTGTCAAAAGATTGGATGAATTTATCAAGATTTGAGAACGAGTATATAGTTGGTGTAAATAATTTTTTAGAGTTTGCCTTCGTAATTGGAAAACCGATTGGAAAAGAAATCCAATTTCCGTGTGCAAGGTGTGGAAACACTTATTGGTTTGAACAAGAAGACGTACATGAGCATCTTATTTGCTATGGGTTTATCGAAGGTTATAAACGATGGATTAATCATGGAAAATCAGTAATACCAACAGTTGTAGATAGTGACATAGATGATCGAGGGGCGTTGATGATATTTGACGGGTTGCTGCTTAATGCATTCGGAAATATGACGAATCTTGAAGAAGGGGAAAACGGGCTGAATAAAGACGCGAAGAGATTTTATAAGCTGGTAGATGAAGCTGGTCTAGAATTATATCCAAATTATACTACTGGATTTTCGAGACTATTGTTTATCATTCGACTTTATCACTTGAAATGTCTGCATGGTTGGAGTAATACATCTTTTACCTCCCTCTTGGAGTTATTGAAAGAAGCTATACCTGATTTAAACATTCCACTTCTTTTAATAAAGCTAAGAATATGGTTAAAAACTTGGGTCTTGACTATGAAAAGATTGATGCATGTCCTAATGGCTGCATACTGTATCGCAATGAGTACATAAATGATTCAGTTTGCTATATCTGTGGAGAGTCTCGATATAATCAGATTCCTACTATGGATGGCAACGAAGATGACTTTGCGCTTCCGAATAAAGTTCATAAGGTTGCTGCGAAGACCTTAAGATACTTTCCTTTAATACCAAGGTTTAAAAGGCTTTTTATGTGCCCAAACACAGCAGAGGCATTAAGGTGGCATGATGAGCAGCGTTTGAAAGACGGTTGCATAAGGCACCCTGCTGATGGCTAAGCATGGAAGAACTTGGACACTCGGTATCCAAACTTTCAAAAGAACTTCACAACTTGAGGCTTGGTTTGGCAAGTGATGGTTTTAATCCTTTTTGAACTATGAACGTGTCACATAGCACATGGCCAGTTGTCTTAATGGTGTACAATTTTTCCTTTTGGATGTCCATGAAGTCAGAATACTGCATGCTCTCTTTACTCATACCTGGACCTTATTCACCAAGAAATAATATTGATAGTTTTTTTCAACCATTGATCGAAGAGCTGAAGGAGCTATGGGTGTCAGGGGTAGATACATATGATTCTCTTAAGGGAGAAACTTTTCAAATGCATGCTGCACTTCTTTGGACAATCAATGATTTTTCTGTGTATGCAATGTTGTTCGGTTGGAGTATGAAAGGGAAGCTAACTTGCCTTTGTTGTAACCATGATACTTCTTTTTGTTACTTGAAACGTAGCCAAAAGACAGTTTACATGGAACATAGGAGATTTTTGCCAGTTGATCATGCATGGAGGTCTAACAAGAGATCCTTTAATGGGAAAACAGAATTCAGGAGTCCACCACAAATGTTAACAGGTGAAGAGGTTTTAGATATGCTAAAGTCAGTAGATAATACCTTTGGAAAGACGCAAAGCAAAAGTAATGGCCAATGAAAGACCAATATTTTCTGAGTTACCATATTGGCAGCATTGTATGCTCAGGCACAACCTTGATGTAATGTATATAAAAAAAACATAGTCAACAGTATAATTGATAGCTTATTGGATATTCCTAGAAAGACAAAGGATCATGCAAAGGCTCGTTATGATCTTAAGGAGATAGGCATTTGAAAGAATCTTCACTCAATAAATACGAAGGATGGCAAAAGAACTAAACTTGCTAGAGCATGCTTCTCCATCACCAAAGGCGAGAAATGCATTTTTGCAGTGTTTTGAAGAAAACAAAATTGCCTGATGGAAGTGCTTCAAACATTTTTTCCTACCTTTTTTGATATAATGGTTCATTTGCCTATTCATTTAGCTAATGAATTAAGGTTAGGTGGTCCTGTCCAGTTTTGATGGATGTATCCGATTGAGAGATATATGTGCACACTAAAATGGTATGTACGTAATAGAAGTCGTCCAAAAGGATCAATTGCGGAGGGTTATTTGGCTGAAGAGTGTTTAACTTTTTGTTCAAGATATTTACATGAGAGAGTGAAAACAAGATTCAATAGAGTATCTCGGAATAATGATGAAGGTATTTCAACCAAAGAGCCTGATTCAAACTTGTTCACAAACAAGGGAAGTCCATTGGGTGGAAAAAAAGGGCAACTAAATATTTTGGACGAGAAGTCACTCCTTCAAGCTAATTCATATGTATTGAACAATTGCATTAACGTGAAGCCTTACATGAGATATATTTGCACTTCTCATTAGTTCTATTCCTTAGACTAATTTTGGTAGTATTACATAATAATATACATCCATTGTAGAGAACATGGTGAGCAACAAAAGCAAGACAAGCGGAAGCGAAAGTGGAACGTTATTAACGATCAGAATGAAGACTTTATAGACTGGTTTACAGGACGTGCCATGAAAGATGATGTTTCCAGTTGGATACGACAGTTGTCTAAGGGTCCAAATAAAGTTGCAAAATCATTTTCTACTTATGTCATCAATGGGTACAGATTTCATACTAAGCAGCGAGAAGTGATGCGAAAAACGCAAAACAGTGGTGTCAATGTGGTAGTTGAAACTACAAGCTTTACAAGTGTTAAGGACAAAAAACCAATCAAGGCCAATATAAGATATTATGGTAGAATCATGGATATTATCGAGTTAGACTATTTTAGCCAATTTAAAGTTGTGTTATTTAAGTGTGAATAGTTTATGGCTGAGGAAGATAATTATGGTCTGACATACGTTCATTTCAACAAAAGATGTTATCAAAATGAACCATTCGTGTTGGCAAGCCAAGCACCAATGCTTTTATGTGAAAGATCCATATATTCCCCAGAAGCATTATGTGATGAAAATGGTTCCAAAAGATTTGTTTAACATTGGTGTCCAATTACAGTTTGACCCTAACATAAGAGAGCCACATGAATCGGCGAATATTCCGATACCCTTGAGTGATATTGGTGAGGTAGACTTAGTTAGACAGGGTGTGCGACCCACTATTGTTGATGTGACACTGAACAAGATCAAACCTAACCACAAAGAAATAAAGTCTGATGATTTTGACAGTGAAGCTGAAATTGAGGTAGTACAAAAATTGTCCATGATGTTTTATTTGTTCACGATGCTTTATATGTGGCTGCCATATGATTTATTTGTATAAAAATTGATGACAGTAGTGGGCCATAGCCCTCTTAAAATATGTTGCTGTCATATGATTTATTTGTCCATTAAGCTTTATTTATTCATGCTTTATTTGTTCATGAAATCTCAATGTTTGTTTACCTTATTATGTGGCTACCGTATGATTATGCATATGTCCATTTCTTTATTAGTTTTGATGCTTTATTTGACTTTTTTTTATACAAGATGAACAATGAAGGAAATTTCAAAAGAAAAAGGTTAAGGATCCTATCACAAATAGAGTCATAAAGAAGTCCCTTGAAGATGATGAGTCCAGTAAAAAATTCAGGAAAAATACAATTTACGAGTGCTTATGCATTGCTAAAACAATTTCAAATCAAAAGGGAACATCTTCTCTCTTCTTTTTCAAAACTTCATAACTAACTCCTCTTCCTTAATTTTTGAAAATAATATCACTTTCTTCTCTCTCTTCTTTTTCAGAACTTCCTAACTAACTTTTCTATTCTTGATTTTCGAAAATACATCTCCTATTTCTCTCTCATCTTTTTCAAAACCACCTAACTCTTCTCTTCTTAATTTTCGAAAAAAACATCTTCTTCTCTCTCTTCTTTTCCAAAACTAACTAACTAACTCTCATCTCCTTAATTTTTGAAAATTTCTTCTTCTCTTCCTTCCTCTATTTTCGAAAATTTAACAATTAAAATTTAAATCTTTTTTAAATTAATTAATTTAACTTTCGAAAATAATTAAATAAATAAAATAAAAACAAAAATATTTTAATTCTTATTCACCTCTTTTACTTCTTTCTCTTCTTTTACTCCTTCTATCTTCTTCCTTCTTCATCTTCTACCTTTCTTAATCATGAATCTAAGTGGGATTGGAGAGTTCAAGAGAACTCTTGGGATCTTATACAAGCCCCAATGCTGACTTCTATGGTAGAAGTATCAGCATACCACCAATCAGAGCTAGTAGCTTTGAGTTAAACCCTCAACTTATTACTCTGTTGCAGCAGAACTGCAAGTATTCCGGGCTTTCTCAAGAAGAACCTACAGAATTCCTTGCAGATTTCTTAAGGATTGCTGACACAGTACACAATAAAGGAGTAGACCAAGAGGTCTAAAGGTTATTGCTCTTTCCTTTTGCTTTAAAAGATCAAGCAAAAAAATGGTTAGATAACCAACCTAAAGATAGTTTAAAAACTTGGAAACATTTAGTGGACAAGTTTTTAAACCATTACTTTCCCCCTAGAAAGATGACCTAGCTAAGACTGGACATCCAAGGATTTAAACAAGGAGATAGTGAATCTCTTTATAATGCTTGGAGAAAGTATAAGAGGATGTTAAGAAAATGTCCCCAGAAATATTTTCAAAATGGGTACAGCTAGACATCTTCTATTATGGTCTTTAAGACATGGCTAGAATGGCCTTGGACCACTCTGCTGGTGGTTCCATACACTTGAGAAAGACCATAGGAGAGGCTCAAGAGCTTATTGAGACAGTTGCCACTAATCAGCATCTGTACTCATCTCCTGAAACCTCTATAAAAGGAGAGGTTAAGGCAGTAGCTGCTAAACCTAACCCTCCAAAGCAGAATGGCCCATTGACTGAGCAACTGCACGCCCCTTGCCTAGCAAATGCTGGAATTGGAAAAGGCTCTAAGAGAGACTCAGGCTTCTAACAGAAATATAGAAGCTCAGTTGAGTCAAACCAGGCATCAGTTATCTAAGCAGATAACAGATGAATGCCAGGTTATCCAATTGAGGAGTGGAAAAACTTTAAACACCCACCCTCAGTATAATAAAAACGCAAAGCCCATAGAGAAAAACCAGGTCTTTGCACAAGATAACTCTTGGCATTTTAACGCCCAGAGAGGTATCCCTTTTGGCATTGAATGCCAGAAAATGACAGAGAATAGGCGTTCAAACACCAGGAAGGTTACCCTATTGGCGTTGAACGCCAAGAAAGAGGAGAGATTGGGCGTCGAAACGCCCAAGGGGACAGCAACATGGGCGTTGAACGCCCATGCAAGGGAGGTCAGTCGTTCATTGATAACAACCCTCCTTAGCAAGCTAGTAACCCCCCTTTCAACTCACATGGCATTTGGCCTTCATCAACCTTAGTTGATGAATACAAGGCTAAGATGCCATATCCTCAAAAACTCTGTCAAGAGGAAAGGGATAAACAGTTTGCCCACTTTGAGGAGTATCTCAGAACACTAGAGATAAATATCTCTTTTGCAGAAGCTCTTGAACAGATACCTTCTTATGCAAAGTTCATGAAGGACATTCCAAGTCATAAGAAGGATTGGAGAGAGACACAAATAGTCCTCCTCACTGAGGAATGCATGAGGATTGACTTCATTGATTCCCTGGTGGAAGAAGTCAACATGGCCGAAAGCTTCAAGGATAGGCTTGATGATATCCTTGATGATACTCAGCCTGACTCGGAGGAACTTCTGGAAACCTCTGAGGAAAAGGAGAAACCTCCTGAGCTTGAGCTTAAGCCATTACCCCCTGATAAGGGAGGCACTTGCATAAAGGATTTAGCATCCAAGCCTCTTCCCTTGGATGGAAATAATTCAATCCTTTCTAAGACCAAACGTAAGTTTGGTGTTGGATGTACACTATCCACAAAGGAGGAAGCCTCCAAAAGGAGGATACCTAGGGGCTGGAAAAACAAGAAAATCTCTACTGAGGGCTTTTCGCCATAGAAGATGGTGGTATTCACTTATCTCATCATGGTATTCACTATGGAAGAGGAAAGTGACAAAAAGGGACACGAGCATACTACTGTAAGCCTAACCATGCCTCAGGCAGTGAACAAAATTCTGGCTTCTTGAGCATATTACGAAGCTCCCACTAAGGAGTGAGGATTTATTCCTCTATGACTATCTTCCTCCTTGAAAGGAGTTGTCCGTCAAGTTAATGACTTTAAAGTAGTGCTTGTTGGGAGGCAAACTAACTTTACTTAACTATTTTAATTTTCTTTTATTTTGTTTTCCTTTTCAGTTGTCAGAGTCATGATCATGTGCATCAATCAAGAGACAAAATTCACAGCAGTGAAAACAGAACACTCCAAGTGGAATGTCGAAATTGAACGTCAGTGAGGAAGCCCTCCTGGGCGTTCAATGCCCCAAGAGGGGAGCAATGGCATTGAACGCCAGCCATGGAGCAGCCCTTCGGCATTCAAACGCCAGTGCAGAGAAGCAGAGAATCTGGAATTCCCTAGCCTCTCAAGACCAAGAGGTCCCACAGAAGGTCCACCTACACCACCTTTTTCTTTTCCATCGATCATATTTGCTTGAGGACGAACAAAACTCTTAAGTTTGGTGTTGCAAAAGCTTTGCTTTGTGACGTCTACCACTCTTAAGTATAGAAGAAGATGATGGAGTAAACTAGAGAGCATGCACATGAGCCTGTGCAGCCGCCTCAACAAAGACACATGAGTGACATAGAAGAGATCAAGAACTACATGAGATCCTCAAGGACGAGCACTGGCCACTATCATTCAGGTGCATTTGTTCTCTTTTACTCATTTCCTGTTATTTTTCTGTTTTCTGTCTGTTTATTTATCTGTTCTCTAGTTCTAGTTGCATGATCATTTGCATTAATGTCTTTAAGCTGTAAAATATTCCATGTATCTCTCACCTTACTTAAATGAAAAATTTTTATTTGAAAAGAACTAAGAGATGCATGAATTTCAAATTTAAAATAATATTAGTTTATTTAGTTTGATGTGGTGTCATTTGATTTTGCTTTCTGAATGTATGAAATAAACAATACATATTTGAAGTCGTGATTTATGAATGTTGGATCTTGAAAGAATAAGGAAAAAGGAAAAGTATTGTTGATAATCTGAAAAATCTAAAAATTGATTCTTAAAGTAAGAAAAAGCAGCAAAAAGAAAAAGAAAAGCTTGCAGAAAAAAATGGCAAAAAAATAAAAAGAAAGAAAAAATAAAAAGCAAGTAAAAAAAGTCAATACCCCTTAAAACCAAAAGGCAAAGGTAAAAAGGCCCAAGGTTTTAAGCATCAGTGGTTAGGAGGGCCCAGAGGAATAAAATCCTGGCCTAAGCGGCTAAACCATGCTGTCCCTAACCATGTGCTTGTGGCGTGAAGGTGTCAAGTGAAAAGCTTGAGAGTGAGCGGTTAAAGTCATGGTCCAAAGCAAAAAGAGTGAGTTTAAGAACTCTGGACACCTCTATCTGGGGATTCTAGCAAAGCTGAGTCACAATCTGAAAAGGTTCACCTAGGTAAAGTGTCTATGGCATGAATGTATCCGGTGGTAATACTGGAAAAAAGAGTGCTCAGGGTCACAGCCAAGACTCAAAAAGCTGTGTTCAAGAATCAAAATAAGCTTAACTAGGAAAGTTAATAATATCATCTGAATTCTAAGTTTCTAAAGATGCCAACATCTCTGAGTTTCAATGGTTAATGAGATGCCAAAACTATTAAGAAGCAAAAAGTTTCTAAGTCCTGCTCATCTGATTTTTACTAAGCTTCATTTGAAACTTAGAAATTTATTGTATCTTAATTTTTTTTATCCTACTATATTTTTAGTTGCTTGGGGACAACCAACTGTTTAAGTTTGGTGTTGTGATGAGCGGATATTTTATACGCTTTTTGACCTCACTTTCATATAGTTTTTAGTAGTTTTTATCTAGTTTTTATTTTGTATAGGTTTTAGTGTTAAAATCACATTTTTTGATTCTACTATGAGTTTTTCTGTTTTTGGGCAATTTCATGTATTTTTTAGTTGAAATTAAGGAGTTAGAGCAAAAATCTGATTCAGAGACAGAAAAAGCACTGCAGATGCTGTTCAGATCTGACCTGTCTGCATTCAGAAGAGCTTTTCTGGATCTACAAAGATCCAAATGGAATGCTTTTCAGACCTCCTTGGGAGGATACACATTATTTTCGTTTTCATTATTGTTTTTACCTCAGTATGAGTTTCTAAACCTCCTAGGTTGAGGGGAGGAGCCCTGGTGAGTCCTATGAATTAATAAAAGTACTATTTCTTCTTCTTCGATCCGTGTTTGATCTATCTCTAAGATGTATATCCTGATCTTCACCGTGATGAACAGGATTATCTGACAAATTGGCTCTATTCATCACATTAAGACAAACGTACCTGACAAACAACCACGTCTACTTGGGTTCGTGTGAGTACTTGGAAGAAAAGCACGAGCCAACAACTATAGATTTACATCTCTTAGATGGTTGATCCACGATTTCGTTGGGGACTTCTCGAGACACCAGTTCAGCCAATCTCCGGGGAGATTAAGCTTTCCGTGGTATAGGCTAGATTTCAAAGAAATAACATTCTCTGATCCGGAAGATTCGACCTTATCTGTGGCATTTTGAGTAGGATCACCAAGAGAATAGCTTGCAAGAACTTCACCCTCCATTGGATTGAATGACCAAGAGCTCTGTCGTTTATTCTGTAGCAGAGGAGATCAAGGACCATTGGCGTGGCTTTGATCACTTACAGCCTGCCATAGAAGAAGATCGTTCACAAGCAAAGAAGATAGTAGTACCAGAGTTACTTTAGAAAGACAAAGCATCTCCAACTCTCAACTCTATTCCTATCAGTATTACTATTCCCAGCATATAATTCCTAATAGCCAACTTCTTAATAGCTAATTTACAACTCCTTCTGATTCCGCCCGACTAATACGTGCAAGACAACCATAAGCTTGCTTTAAGCCACAATTTTCGTGGGATCGACCCTAACTCGCTCAGGTATTACTTGGACGACCCAGTGCACTTGCTGGTACTGCTGCTGTTGTTACGAAATAGTGTTGGTTTTGCATACACGCGCACCATGAACCCCTCACTGGTTGTGTATACACTTTAGTCGCTCAGTATTTAGGGCTTAATCACTCAATTCTCCTTTAATCATATTTTCTAGGATTTGCTAGTCGTCTAACAATCAACAAATACTTGATGAATGAATGCAAATATCATGATGTTTTTGGAGGGCTGTAATAAGGTTAGGGTAAGGGTAGGATTAATATGGTTAAGTGGGCTAATAGATTGGATCTTTGATTAGCTCGAGTATCCCACCTAATCCTATATCAACCTATGTACACAAAAGAAAAACAACATAACTTCCCATTCATTTCCCTTTTTCTCATTCACCCATGCATTTTTCTTTCCAATTCACACACATATGCATCCTTTATTTACATTCTTATTATCATTTCTTTTTCTTTTCTATTCTTTTTCTCTTTTTTTTATAAACAAATTATGTACACCAAAATCCTTTCTTTTAACATCAAAAAGGGATGTATATGTTTTAAGTAATAGATGCATGAGTGTTTACCCATTTTTCTAATTTTTTTTCAATTAACACCCAAAGTAAACTAACTACCAATGTGTCCCACAAATTTCCGCCCCCCACTTGATTAACACACACACTCAACCCAAGCTAATCAAATATACAATTCATGGGCCTTAATAGTTTTTTGCTTAGGGCAAATGATGTGCTTAAATTTAGAACAAAGGGGAATTAAAGGCTCAAAAGTGGTTATAAAGGTAGATATAAGGGTTGGCCATATAGGTTACGTGATTTCAGTTCAAAAATGGCCTCAATCATACTAAATGCATTCAAAATATCAAATACAGAACATATAGAATCAAGCAAATCAAAGATTATAATCATAAAAGGAGTTTATAACACACAAGAACAAAATTTGTGGTTGAAAATGTATAACCACACAATGAAGCTTAAGTCTCACTTGGTGTTTTGTTCAAGCTCTTTTCTATGTTTTATAAGAAAATACTTCAACGAAGTTCAAAAACAAGTTTCAAATCTAATCAATGGAACGCCCTAAAATGAGATTTCTTGAAAATTTCTTTGTTGTTTTTACCAACTTTATTTCATATACTAGGTAACATGCAAATATAACCATAAGCAAAGTTGAGAAAGAGAGATTTACGCCCCAAAAATTGCGGTTCCTCCCTACACTTAAACGTTGCACGGTCCTCCATGCATGCATACAATCCGGGGGTGAAGAAATATGAGGCTCCACTTTCAGCTGGTGGGCACTGGGGCTTGAGCTGCTGGATAAAACAAATAAACAAGAATTGAGGAAAAGTAAAATGTGTGTGGTATGATAAAAGACAATGTGTGCATTCCAAATGTGTGCACTATTTAGAACACACACATTGTTCGGGTAAAATGGTGACCACACAATCAGAAGAAATAGTATTTGTTCCTCAATGAAGTGGTCTAGGTTACAAGTAAAGAATAAGCAGGAGATAAGGCACAAACAAACCTAGGTAACCACAACTAAAGTAAATTGAGTATATGAGATATTGGATACTAAAATTGTGCAAGTGAAAGCGCAAGATGAATAGAAAATGGCACAAATAAGAATAACCAATCCAAAAATAAAAAGAAAACTCCTTATTCATCATGATACATAATGCAATAGTCACATGGTAAAGGTACTTGTTACAAAAAGTGATACACTTGATAGCAATCAAATCAAGTCACTCAAAGAAAAGTAAATCGTTAACAAAGAGCAAGCACCGGTCATGTGATGAATTTGATATGAAAAACCATGATGAATAAGTAATTTTAACTCAATTCACTTAATTCAATGTGCACTTATAAAAATTTCACCTAATCAGCAACAAAATGTAAATGTGCCAATCCAATTAGGTGCTAGTAATTTAAGGCAAAGTATAAGTGTATTGATGAAATTCAATCAAGAAGGAACCCACTCAACATTAGGCAAACACTTGTAATTTATTTAATTAACAACTAAACCAAACCTAATATAATTACTAAAACAAAAACTAAATGCAATGAAAATCGAGTAAAACAAGTAGAAAATAAGGTAAAAGAGAGAGTAGGGAGGAATGGAGGGGTGGTGGAAGCGCGTTAGGGCTTAAGGAAAAGTGCAAACAAAATTTGCCCAAAACAGCACCTGTGCGTACGCACACAAGGTGAAAAATGGAAGGTGTGCGCTCACACAAGGGTGTGCGAACGCTCTGAGCAGAGAGGGGATTAAGAAGTGTGCGTATGCACAAGTCTGGGTGTACGCACAGAACACACTTTTTTTTAGGAAAAAGGATCATGTGTGGGTGCACACACAGGTCCTTGCGCACGCACAAGAGTGAAAAGAGGTAGGGGTTCATACGCACAGGTTGTGCCAGCGCTCCCAGCAGAATGGGTGTAAGGAAGTGTGCGTACACACAAGGTGTTACGTACGCTTACAGTGCACAAAAAGAATGGTGTGTGCGTACGCATAAGAGCGTGCGCACGCACAAAGCGCAAAACACAAAGGGATGCACGCGCACAAGGTGAGCAAGCACTCCCAACAGAGGCTTCGTAAGGTAGTGTGCGTACGCACAGGACGTGATTTTTAGTTGTTGTGTGCGTGCGCGCAAGGGCAAGCGCACGCACATGCCCTGTTTTTTCCCAAAAATTTTCTTCAAAATCTAAGGTATCAAGTCTTAGCTCAACCAAAATTCAACCCCAAACATTCAAAACTTCACACAATCATGATCCATTCCAAAATTAACCTATCTAAACTCAAAATGAAACTAATCCTAGACTAATTAAGACAAGCAAACATGCAATAAACCAAAATTATAAACAAAGAAAGGGTAAGAACAATGTTACCATGGTGGGATATCTCCCACCTAGCACTTTGGTTTATAGTCCTTAAGTTGGCCTTGTTGAGGAAACTCTTGTTAAGGTGGCATATGTTTCCACTCCTCCTTAAATCTCCATCCGTGTTTGGTCTTTGAAGCTCCTCCGGGATCCCATATTCTAGTTTCCCGTTCTCCTTGTTGTGGATTTCCATGCTCCAATCCGGATGGACAAGCTCTCAAATGACCCGTAAAACAACCCAACACACTCCAGAAATCACCCAATTGTGCTTCACACCATGTTTGAATGCGAAGTCTCGAATTGGTTTTCTTGAAGAACCTTGGGTTCACTTAGCAACCAACATCCTTTCCTCCACCATGCACCAACCCAAGAAGGACCTTGAGTTGGTAGTCCGTCTCCAAGATAGCATATTGATGGGGGCCAATGAAGCTCATAGGCGAAATTGCCACCCACTCAATATGATCTTCACTCCATTCTTTAGTTGATCCTTCACATTTCTCAAGAGAGGTGTCTTGATCGGATGAGCGTAGAAGGAATAAATGGTTCACCGCCTCGGCTATGGTAGCCATAAGTTGCCCTTGTGTTCTTCAAAATCCTTCTTGCTCTTGGAGAAAAACTTGAAAGCATTGATCTTCCTGGGACAAGGGTTGGGGAACTCCACAATTAGATAAGAGAGAAGGTTCATGGGGTGGGAAGAAGATTGTAAGTGTGGGAGGTGACTCATGTTAGTAAGTGTTTTAAGGTGGTATGTAAGAAGGTGTATGGTGGTGGTGGTGCGGTATTCGAAAATATGGTGATTGGGGGTTATGTTGGGGGTATGGGTCATAGGTATATGGTGGTGGAGGTGCATAATCATTGTGAAACCCACCATATCCTTGAATTGGGTATGCATATTGGGGAGGGTTTTATTCATTGTAGTATAAAGGAGCTTGCTCCTTCCAAAATCGATGCTCCAATCCCATGATGCAATCTAAAATTGAAGTTATCAAGCCCTGCAAAATGATCACAACCAATCTCCAAACCAAGAGGGTGACAACTCATAAAGAAAATAGAAAATAAAAACTAAAGACATCAATTAACAAAGTAAACAAAAATCCTAATTACCAATAAAAACAAACAAACAACCAAAAAGTATCTATTCACACTATTCACATATTAACAACAACCAAAACTATAAGACTCATGGCGCTAGTTCCCCGGCAACGGCGCCAAAAACTTGAAAAAGCAAAACCGTCGGCCAAAAATTTCTTCTCAGTAAAAGAGAAATAACCTCGTTGCAAGTATAGTTCTCAACTAACATGTAATGCTAAATAAAAGTTTAATTTTTTCAAGTTCAAATAACCAAGAGTAATCAAACCTCGGGTCGTCTTCCCTAAGAACTAATGCCTAAGAGTGCACAATTTTGGTTGTTGGAAGCAAAATGGGTTTTCAATGATGAAGCAAGCAATAAAGAAATAAAAGAACGAGACAAAATTGCAAATAATGTATTTAATATGAACAAGTAAGACTCAAAATTGATGGAAAAGTGGTTCAAAACATAAATGAAACCATAACTTGAGATGAGTTATGGAACCCTTCCTGGCCAAAACCACAACTACGATAATTATGATAGATTAATCTCACTAAATCAATCCTTAACATCGAAGGATAGGTCAAGTGAGCATAATTGTTATTAATCCACAAATCCTAGCTAACTTACTAATTACCTTAGTAAGAAGCTAGCGTTAGTGGAAACAATAACAACTAACAACCCAAGAATTATCACTAAAAGTTGAACATTATGGCTCTAGTAATCCATAAACTCATTTTCCCCAAGTCAAGGGATGGAAATTATCCTATAATCAAAATTGGCATTTCATCAAACACATAGTGGGCATAAACATAAAACATGGCAAAATTGGAAAAATGATGAAAGTTATGAACCACAAATGATCACAATCAACAATAATAATTCAAACAAACATAAAATAACTATCAAACATCAAATTCCTCAACTAGAAATCCAAAATTGCAAAACTATGTATATATGATAAAGGAAAGTAAAATATATGAAAGTGTAGAACAAGTAGTGGCCACAGAACTATGCGTGGGCACAGAAAGTATGTGTGGGCATGAAGCATTTGCATATTTGCTATATTAGCTAGTGAGTTTAGTTGGTTTTAGCTTAGTTTCACTCGTTTTCTCTAAATAAATAAGTATTTTTATGAGTTTTGTTTTCATGCACGAGAATACCAAGGACCATGTTGATTGTAGCCAAATTCATGCAAATGATTCAAGAAATACATAAATGAATGAGTATGAATGAATCTCATGATATTGATTGCATGGATTGGTAAGACTTTGAAGCAATTTCCCTTGTTAATGATAGGTGATGAAACAAGAAAGCATTGAAGCAAGAATGAAGCAAGCAAGTGGCTAACAACTCTTTTAAGAATAGCAATGTGCACGTTGCTAACTTGGGATTCAAGTTGGCAACGCCATTGAAGCCTTACTTCAGGAAGATCACAAACAACCTTGCAAGAAAGTGGTCTCCTGTGAGAACTATGCACGTTGCTAACTTGGAGCTACATTGGAGTGCTTGGCAACAACGCCAAGAAGCAAACTGGGCAAGAAGAAGAGGAGTTGTTGGCGTTGCCAATGCCAGGAACAAGGGCGTGCTTCTAGGCAACGCCAGGCAGCCCTGGAGAATGAATATAGAAGAGTTGCACGTTGCCAACTTGCATTCCAGCTTGAGTTTCCATCAACAACGCCCAACAATGCAAGGCAACCCTGGAGAGCACATTTGGGCGTTGCCAACTTGGAGAAAGGGTGAGTTTTTGAAGGCAACGCCAAGCAGCCCTGGAGAGCACATTTGGGCGTTGCCAAATTGGGCCAGGGAGGAGCTTCGAGGGCGTTACCAACGTGGGAAGTATAGGCGTTGTTCAAGGCAACGCTGAGCTAGAAGAATTTACCCAGGGAAGAAGCTCGAGCACGTTGCCAACGTGCTGCTTCACTGGAGTGTTTAGAGGCAAGGCCAGGGAGGAAAGCTTGGATGGTAGCAAGCCTTGGATCTCCACCCATCGAGCACGTTGCCAACGCCACTCTTCATTGGCGTGTTTGACAATAACTCAAGGCAACTTGGATGGCACTTCTCCAACTCAAGCACGTTGCCAACGCCAGGAAACATAGGCGTGTTCAATGACAACGCCAAGCAAGGAGGCTGTCCAGGAAAGGAAGCCAACATTGCCAACGCTGAAATGCATGGGCGTTATCCACAACAACGCAGCAAACAAGTTTGGAGAGCAACTTTCCCTCACTCGAGCACGTTGCCAACGCCAAGCTCTAGAGGCGTGTTCCTAGGCAACGTGACAAGCAAAGTTGAAGGCTAGAAAGCAGTCTTGGAGGGGAGCACGAGCACGTTGCCAACGTGCCAACAAGGGGGCGTGTTTGAGGACAACGACAGCCCCATGTTTCAGCCTTGGGAGGCTTGGCACGTTGCCAACTTGAGAAGAAAGGGGCGTGTTCAGCAACAACTTGGCAGCCTGACCTTACCTTCTTTGAGGAAGCATAACTTGAGCTACAAAGCTTCAATTAAGATGATTCCAAGTGCATTAGAAAGAAGACACTCTGAGCTTTCCAATGATGTATGATAGTTCATATTGAAGCAGAGGATTGACACTCAAATTCTGGGCAACATTAAGCATGAAAGTGGAGCCAAAAAGAAGAAAAGCCAAGTTGTTAGCAACAACTTGGGCTAACAACGCCCAGCACAAAGTTCCCGGCCCAGGAAACTCATAACCACGTTGCCAACGTGCCTTTACACTGGCGTGTTTGCCAGTACCGCCCCATTGGGCCAGGAGCATTATGAATGAGCTCTTTCTTCTCTGTTTAGCAACACTTGCTCCATTGACTTCTTCCATTGCCAAGAATTTAACAAAGAATGAAGCCCACATTGCTAGCCCAATCAAAGATCTTTAAAGGAGTTTTAGGAGTAATATAAATAGGAAGGAGTGGTGTACTTTTAAGAGGACTTTTTTTGGACACT
Source organism: Arachis duranensis (assembly GCF_000817695.3). NCBI lineage: Eukaryota > Viridiplantae > Streptophyta > Magnoliopsida > Fabales > Fabaceae > Arachis > Arachis duranensis. The sequence continues at coordinate 58,643,785 of NC_029780.3, read as the reverse complement.
CAGACTCATAGAAACTTTTACTTTCTAGCACTTGTACTTGGAGAACTCTCTTGAATTTCTAGGAATATACGGGAAAGCTATTTTTTGGCTTTTCTGGCAACTTTTCATTTTTAAGCATTTGTTTCTTCTTCTTCTTGATCCTTCTTCACACTTAGTTAAATTTTCATTTATGGCAATTGTTGTTAAAATTGGAGCTATGATTCACTAAACCCCATTTTCATTAGGGAGAAGAGCTCTGCTTGTTTGAATGAATTGATAAATCTTCTTCTCCTTCTCAATTCAAGTGGTTAATCCAAGAGGAAACTCTTGTTCTTCATAGATTCAATCACCATCGAGAGAGGGGTTAATCTATATGAATTGTGTGGTGAATTTGAGAAATGAACCACATAGTTCAGTTTAGAGTTTATCCTTTCATGATCTCCTTAATCAATACACTTTGGTTGGTATGTGAGATGTAACCTTCCTTGGTTGAGATTTTGGAAATTGTGTGGCTTGGATTAGGAATTGAGCTTCATCTCTTCTCATGAACAATTAGATCACGAGAGTGGCAATTGGTTATGTTGAGAGAAATTGGATCACCAAGAGATTGGGATTCAATTACCCACAACTTGCCATGGATCTATACCCATGATTGAGAAGGAATTGATCAACATCAATTCATGAGAATTGTATCTCCGATCCCTAATGATTCTCTCTATCATTAATTCTCATTTCTTTTGAATACCCATTACCCAATTCCCTTTTACATTCTTGCAATTTATTATTCTTGTCATTTACATTCTGTTTCTCTATTTTCTTGCTATTTACTCTTATGCTCTTTAAAATTTTGCAATCTTTACTTTATTGCAATTTATCTTTAATGTCATTTAAGTTTCTTGCATTTTAAGTTTCAGTAATTTACTTTCATTTTCTTTCTATATTCTGGTTCTTTAAATTTCTTGTCATTTAAATTCTTGCAATTATGTTCAAAAATCACAATTCTCATGAAATCAAAACAATGTTTGCTTGACTAAATCTACCATTTAACTAAAGTTGCTTAATCTACCAATCTCCGTGGGATCGACCTCACTCTTAGTGAGTTTTATTACTTGATACGACCCGGTATACTTGCCGGTAAATACGTGAATTCTTAATTTTTACGTATCAGGGCACAGGCTGAAATGCTTCTCTCCTTTGTTTTTTTTCATGTTTTCTCCCAATTCCATGCTTTTCTTCTACTCTTATCAAGCCATTCCAACCTATTACACCTGAAATCACTTATCAAAATCATCAAAGCATCGAATGAAATAAAAATGGAATAAAAATTGATTAAATTAAGCTCAAAATAGTATGTTTTCTCAATTAGGCACAATTTAAGGAGAAAACACAAAAGCATGCTATTTGACTGAATAAATGTGGGTTTATATGATGAAATTCACTCAAATCAAAGCAAAATATATCGTCAAATATGGATTCATCACACGCCTATAGTGGAGCTTTAAGGACTATTTTCTGGAAGATATAGCTGGTGTGCCACGCCGAGCAGTGGCGCGCCACGCCTATAGTGGAGCTTCAAAGACTCTCTTCTAGAAGACATAGCTGGCGTGGCACACCCACAGTGGAATTTGGACATCCTTCTTTGGAGAACACAGCTGGCGTGCCACGGCCAGTAGTGGCGTGCCACGCCCACATTAAGACCCTGGCGTTTGCTTGAAGTGGCATGTCCACACAAGTGCCCAGTCACCTTTGCTTGTTTTCTTCCTCTTTTATTTCTCTTTTCACCTAAAATGCATGCAAGAACTCATTTCAAAGCAATATCCTATAAATTCCTGGGAGCTCAAATCAGATATACGAAAGGACTATCCACATCTCTTTTCAGGTAACTAGATTTGAATTTTGAGGACAAAATTCTTTGTTAGGTGGGTAGGATGTAAACCCCGGTTAAATTAGTAAATAATTAGTCAATAAATTAGTTTTTAATAAGGAGGATTAGAAATGTGAATATTATATCAAATTAGGATAGATCTCATTGAAACGAGAATTTTGACACCAATTTCGAAGAAATCGCTCCAAGATTGGACCGAACGGGCCGAACCGGTTGAACCGGACCCGAATCGGGCTGTCAGTCCAACCGGACCAGCCCTTTTAAGTGAACCCAAGCCTTCATCCCCCTCATTTCAACATAAACGAAGATGAAAGCTTCCCAGGGAAAAGAAGAACGAGACATTCTCGTAAACCCTCACGTTAACTTCTGTACGCCGTAACTTCTCCGTCCGAGCTCCAATCGCCGCACCGTTTGCGGTCACGCGTTCACCGCGTCGAGCTCTACGTTTCTACCAGAACAATTTTATAGGTAACTCATTATTTCACACCCAGCCTTCATTTCCCCCAATTTTCTAGTTTTGAGAAGGAATATTGAATTTCTTTGATTTCTGATGTTTTAGAATCCAATTATCTTGAGAAAAACGTTCACTCTTGCTTATGTGAAGCTTGGGTAAAGTGAGGATATGATAATTCTATTTTAATTTTATTGAATTTGAACTTTGAGTATTAAATTGGATATATATGTGTTATAAATGTGTATTAAGTTGTGAATAAATAATTGGAGCTTGAAATTGTAAATATTAGAACTTGGAGGAAGTGGATTAGTTGAGGTTTTGAGGGCTGTGTTCTTTTAGGAAAATTTTCTTGAAATAATACTTGGGAATCGGCTAAGGTATGGTTTAGGTTTCTTACATTTAATATATAATGTTCTGTGAAAACTTAGGTTAGATGACCATAGGATAGGTTGGATTGCATGTGTATATTTAATGTTTAGTATCCTGTTGATGAACATGGTTGGTTTAGTGCTTGTTGGTTAACTGGTGATTTGGTGAATTATTGATTTGAGGTATTTTGGGTTAGAAGCTTAGGATTAGTGAACTATGATCCTTAGTTGAATTTTGGTTGTTGAATTTGAATATTGTACGAGTATAATTGTTGATCTGAGGTAGATTTATTATGGTGACTGTTATGATGATGAGGAAGGGTATGTTGAATTGAAAAGAAAGCAGGTTTGGACCCGAAAAGGGTGGCAAAGTCTGAGTTTTAAAGGAGATGCTGCCGGAATTTTATAAAACAAATTAGAGATTTTGTTTATATGATTATTTAAAAAGATTTAGATTCAAGGGTTATATGATTTGATTTAGAGTTATTAAGAAAATGAGCATGTTTTAAGTTTGAATTATTTAGAAAAGAATGAATTATGTTTTGAATTGGAACTATTGATGGACGGAATGGGAGGTGTGATAATGAAGGATAAGGATTGAATATGATTGACGTATAATGATGAATGAAATGCGATTGAGAATGATGTGGTCGTTGATGAATTATAATTGAATTATTTATATGGCTTATGAATTTAAATAATCTGAGATACAAGATTCCCTGGATCAAATGCCGTGGCTTGCCACCACGTGTTCCAGGTTGAAAACTTGATACTCTGTTGACCATACTATGTTGTTGTTTTTCAGATGCAGGTCAAGAGGCATCTCGTTAGGCGTTTGGACCCTTGAAGCGGAGTGGTTACAGGGTTATTTTGTTATGCTATTATGTGTATATATGTACTTGGTTTTCTCCCTGCATAACTTGTTCTTTTGATCCTCCTAGAGGTTTATGGAGAGACAGGATTGTGTATATGTACTTTTGGGTTTTGGATATGTATGTATATATATGTGTAAATATTCTCCGGCCAGTCTTGACTTCACAGGCTGAGTTAGGAGCTTGTTATTTTGTATCTTTGGCACTCTATTCCTACTTCTGTTATTATATGTTTAATAGTTACGGTTTTCTTAGCACGCAGGTTAACCCGTTCTTTGAGTGTTACGCTTTTATTTTGTGATTTTGTTTCCTCTTTTCTTCAAGGTTATATCATGAATTTATAGGACATTGTATGGCCCTTTTTTATGAGAGAAAAAGGTAGATGATGCAAGTCATCAGTGTGGCCACAAACGGTGTGGCGATCGGAGCTCGGAGTGAGAAGTTTTGGGAGATGGAATCAAGAACAAGGGTTTGCAAAATTCTCCTCCCCCTTTCCTTGTGTTTTCAGCGTGTGTGGGTATGAATGGGGAAGAGAACTGGCTGGTGCCATTTCACTTAGTGGCTTGGGTTGGGCCTTGGGCCCAATATGGGCTCGGTTTGGCCCGGTTTGGCCCGTTCAGCCCATTCTTGGGCCAAATTCTTTAAAATTAGTGTTAAAATTTATGTTTTAATTAATTCTACCTCATTAAACTATAAAATTCTTTTTTTTTAATTTCTGTGATTAATATTTAATTTATTGGCTAATTATTCGTTAATTATGCGGGGTTTACAAAGTGCGAATCACCCAAATAAACCAATGGCACTAAAAAATTACGTAGATCACCCAAATAAAAATATGTTACGTGCATGTCCTTAATAGATATCTCTATGGAAATCGACACAGGTACACTCAATTTAGCTCTACACGTATGATGATTAGATTTTTGACGGTTTAGAAATTCACTAATGAAATCTCGTTGTAAAGTATAGTTTCTAAACCAAACAATAATCCTTTCATACAAAAAGTTGTTTGTCACTAGTACAAACCCCTAAAATTTATAAACCGAAGTATTGGACCTCGGGTCGTTCTCCCTAAGAATTACAATAAAGTGTCTTGTTATTGGTTGTGAGTTATTTTGGGGTTTTTGGATAAGAAGCATGAAAAGTAAATGGCAATGAAAATAAACTAACAACTATAAAAGGCTCTTGGCAAGGTATGAAAATTAGAAGTCCTATTCTAGTTATCCTTCTCAATTGTGATGAGAATTGTTCATTGCTACCACTTAGTTAACCCTTACTAAATAAAGGAAACTCAAGTGGATGAATTGATTGATTCCTCAAGCCCTAATCAACTCCTAAAGGAAAGACTAGCTTTAGAGGCATTCAAATCAATTAGCAACTTCTAATTATCAATCAACAAAGGACTTAGATAACTCAAGAGTCACTAATCACTCTACCTAGGCCAAGAGGAACAAAATCTA
>NC_029780.3:58630501-58637529 GCF_000817695.3 Arachis duranensis | reverse complement strand
GATCTTGGATTAGCATAGACTTTCCCACCTAACTATATAATAATCTATACAAATTCAAACTATTCTAACTACCCATTCTTCACTTTTTCTTACATATTCATGCATTCTATTCCTTGATTCATAACACTTATGCATTGATTCCCTTTTATTGGACTTCACTTTGGGGCATTTTGTCCCCTTTTATTATTTTTCTTCTCTTTTTTTTTTATATTCCCCTTTTTTTCATTTTATTTCTTCTCTTCCTTTTTTTTTCTTTTCTTTTTCTTTTTATACTTTGTACAAGGACATCAATTGCATAAGGTCTTATACATTCAATCAATAGATGAATATATTCCCAATTCCTAAATATAGAAGTGTACTACCCTTTTTATCCCATCCAATGTTTCCAAGCCTCACCAACTTTGAATAATAAACACTCCCACTAGCCTAGGCTAATCAAAAATCCAAACAAGGGACATTCATTGGTTTTCCGCCTTGGGCTTGTAATGAGCTAAAATGGGAATAAATTGGTTAAGCGTAGGCTCAAAATTGGCTAACAATGGAGAGTAAAAGGTAGGCTATTTGGGTATGTGGGCTAATGAAATAATGGCCTCAATCATACAAATGCATGAATACAAGAAATAAATGGATATATAGAATCAAGCAAATCAAGGATCACAATCATAGAAAGAGAACAATCGCACACAAGAATGGAAAATAAGTGGTTATAAAATGTAACCATATCAATAGGCTCAAGTCTCACAAGCTTGTGTTCTAGGCTCAATACATGCTTCACAAAGTATGAATTCAAGCAAGTTTTACCAAAAATTTTCTTCAATCAATTGGGTTGGTGCCCTATAAGTAAGTTTCTTGGAAAATCTCAATGTTTGACTAAGCATTGTTGTGATTGAAAAATTCAAAAATTTCCTATGCAAAAAGGATGACTAAAATTTTTTTTTTTCAGTTTTAATCACAACCATAAACTAAAAAAAGAAAGATATATAAAAGAAGATATACAAAAATGTATAAAGAAAGATCCAACTAAAAGTATGGAATCTATCATCTAAAACATCTAAAGATATCCACAAGCATCAAAATATCTAAAATCCAAAATAAGCAGTAAAGGTATCCAAAACGAACCAAAATAGCAAGAGTATCTAAAATGAGTTCAAAATGCATCACATATATACAAAAAGGTATGCAAAATAAGATAACTAGGAAAGTGGCCAAAATGTTCACCGGTCCTCTAATGATGCTACCGGTGACCTCCCCACACTTTAAGATCGAGCATCGTCCTCAATGCTAAACCGGAGGAGCAGTGGAAGGTACAACGGTAGGCTCTGGCTGTGGGACCGGCTCCTCATGGGTCTGTGGTGGCTCTGTAGTGTCAGGAGCAACTGGAGGTGCATCCTGCTGAGTCAGCGCCTCCGCATCCTCCTCCTGATGATCCTGCTCATCGGAGGCCGGAGAGTCTGGAAGCGGAGGTAACTCAGCGCCAAGAGAGATGAGCGCCTGATCCATCCGATCCAGTCGGCGTCTGACATGGAGCCTCTCGCGCTCTAAAAACCGAAAAAGACGCTGGACCAGTAGGTAAGTAGGCTCAGGTACTGAAGGTAGAGCTGTCGATGAAGATGGAGCTGCTGCTGTAGAAGAGGATGGAGCTGCTGTAGAGGTTGACGGTCCAGCTGTCCCCACTACTGCTCTAGTCCTGGAACGGCGTCTAGCTGGGGGCTTCTCGTGCACCCAACCACCCCAAGGAATAGTAACCTCCTTGTCGTCGTCATCTGGGGGTGGTGGTATCACATCATCATCCAACCAGGGGACCTCAGCTAGGGCGGCCATACTCGTGACCAAAGTAGGAAATGGAAGCAGGCCACGAATATGCACTCGCCACATACACTGCCGGATAAGTCGAGGAAAATAAACATCCTTCCCCTCCATAACACACCCAATCAGCAGAAGCATCTCCATAGGGATCTCAGAGAAGTGAGTGGTAGGCAAGACATAGTGGGCAAATATCATCTGCCAAGTCTTGGCCTCTCTAGTCAGCTGAGCGAAGAGCATCCCCTTAGGCTTAGTATTGTTCGCATCCATGACCCATGTAGCATCCGGTAAACCGATCACGCGCCTAAGCGCCTCATAGTCAAAGGTCATGCTGTGAATAGCCAACTCAGCCTGCTGATGGGCGCAGGTGCCATCAGGAAGATGTCGGCACTGCAATGCCTCCTCTATAGCAGTCTCAGTAATCATGACCTCTCTACCCCTCAACTGAACTGAATCCAAAGTGGGACGGAAGAAGTTGCAATAAAATTCCTTCACCCAAGAAATATTGATATCCCCCAAATCTCTGTCAACAAAATCCATACCCAACTCTAGGATCCGACTAGTAATGGACCGTCTCACATCATTGGGAAGGACAAGTTTCTTCTCTGTGTTTAGTTTCGTCGTTCGATACTTGGACAGGCGGAGCTCACAGTAAAGATTGGGGAACTTTGTTGGGTCAGTAGAAGGTAATAACTGATTTTCCTTTTTCTTCGTCATTCAGAGGATTCTTAGCATAATTCTTGTAGATAGAGGGAATAGAGGGTGTAGAATGTTTTCTTTTCTTGGAGGCAGTGGCTTTGGCTTTTCCTTTATCCGACATCCTGAAAAAAAAAACAAATATGATAACAATTAAACATGTAGCATATAGCAATAATGAGCAACTTCAAGATGTAAGATGAGGTATTGAAAACTTGGTGTGCAAATAAGCATAGACGGAAACATAAACCAAGAAATCAACACAACCACAAAGTATACAATTTTAAAGAACAGGCATGTTCATCATCACAACTCAAGGAATGGGTAATGAATCGAGTAAAGAGAAATGAAATGAGTAGATTAAACAAGTTACTGAGTAAGAGGTGAGATTGATAGTTAGTGTTATGATGAAAGAAAGCTTGCCAACAAAAGGATTCACAAAATGCATACAATGTGATGGTCACGAAAGTCAACAACTCATATTCATTAAGCAATGAAAGCATCGTACCTTTGAAAGAATGGTTAAAGAGAGTTAAACGTGAGTAGAAGTTAAATGGTTAACGAAATTAGTGAGTTAAAAAGAAAAATGAGGATTAGTGGCATGATGACATTTAGGCTTAAAGAAAATAGGAGTCGTGGCTCATGTTCACAATGTACAAGGCCAATCCCGGAAGTCAAAAGTAATGAGAATTAGCCCAAAATTATAATAAAGACCAAAACGAAATTAAATTTCTTGAAAATTGGGCAGCATCTCGGCTTAAAATTGGACGTTCCCGGATGGCAACGTAGCACAACTAGCATGATTACAATATCAACTAATCACAGCAGCGATAATATAGCATCCAGGCAACACAGATGGCACATAGAACAACTCAAAATTGGCACTTATCAGACAAGTCAGCAAACAGAATATGAACACAAACGGAGCACTTATCAGGCCTAGAATCCTCTATCCAGTCCTAGCTACCTAACCGCAATTATTTCTAACTAACCTAACATGCAAAATTCGAACTCTAACTAACTATCAGAAAATTACAGTAACTAACAGAATCAAACAAATGAGAACAAACAGATTTTGAGCAGGAACCTGAGAGTTGGGAAGAACAGAGAATGGAAAGGGGAATTGGGGCTGGAAAGGAAGCAACAGAAGCAACGAGTTGCGCCGCCGTGGACGGTGGCGGTGTGTGGGTCGTGTGAGACAGCAAAGGGCAGAGTGAGTGGGTGAGAGAGAGAGAGGACGAATGGGAGTTGGTTGATGGTGAGGGAGGGAGGTTGGGGTTGGCCGTGCGGCGGTGGCGACGGCGCTGCTGTTAGCGGCGGTTGAGGGTGAGAAGAAGAAGAAGATGATGAGGGAGAAGAGAGAGTGCGCGACTGCGCAGCGTCCTTCGCGCACTAGGGTTATCCTATTTTTGAATCGACGCGAGCGCGCACCATGCGCGTCCGTGTACATTGATGAAACTAGGGACCCACGTGTGAGCGTACAGCGCGCTCAAGCGTGGATTGGCAAATTATTCAAGGGCGCGTGCGCGTACAACGCGCACACGCGTACATGGGGTTGGGCTGGAGGCTTAGAGTGGGCTTGATGCACGCCCAACTCTCTGGGCAAAGGCCTAGAGTGGCATCATATAAGGGAAGTGCGCGCGGCGAGTGCGCGTCCGCGTATATTGAGAATTTGTCAGAAGGCGCGCTAGCGCGATGTGTGCGCTCGCGTCTATTCCTCCTTTAGGCATATGGGTGCGCACGCGGCGAGTACGCGTCCACGCAGATTGAGTTGGGCTAGGGGCTTAAAGTTGGCCCAGATCCAGCACAACTCTCTGGGGCTTGGCTCAAAATTTTTGCAGCAGCAGATCGACGCGAACGCGGCAAGTGCGCGTCCGCGTGCATTTTCCTATTGCTGTATGAACGCGCACGCACGTAGTGCGCGTCAGCGTGGATTGTGTTGGGCTCAGGGCATAGTGTTTGCCCAAGAGAGGCCCAACTCTCTGGAATGTGGGTGATGATGCATTCGCTCAGGGGCGTGTGCGCGTACAGCATGCGCGCGCGTCCACCCCCTCTCTGCTTTTTTTTATCAGAAAATTTATGCTGGGTGCTCCGCATACTGCTCATAACTCTTTATTCAATCAACCATCATACAATTCACAAAAATGCAATTTGATATTATTCATCTACTACTAAACACAATATACATGTGAATATACTAACAATTAAGTTGTACAAATAAATTTATATGAAACATCTACCTACAATGGCAACTCAAATCACTTATGAAGCAAAAATAAAAGGGAATGGAAAGAGTTTACCATGGTGGGGTGTCTCCCACCTAGCACTTTTAGTTTAAGTCCTTAAGTTGGACATTTTGAGGAGCTTATTGTCATGGTGGCTTATGTTTGTACTCATCCTTGAATCTCCAAGGATTTTTGCTTCTCAATTGGTTGACAGAATTTCCAACCATTTTCATCAAGCTTGGGCAAAGTTCTACCCAAGATATGAGTTCCCATAGTTCTTCACATAGCGAACCGGGATCCCACACTTTGTTTTGACACCCGTCCTTGAGTTGGTCATCATTATTCCATCCGGGTGGCATCGCCTTGGAATTCTCAAAGAAGCTTCCAAACGACTTCCTAGACCCATGCAATTTGGTTCTACTCCAACCATTGCTCTTGAGTTTTGAGCTTACAATCGTCATCAGCTTAGAATGATGTTTCCAACCACTACACAACTCTTTCTTACTCTTAACTCCACAAAGAGCTCTAAGTTGACCATCATTTTCAATTAAACCATATTCAAGTGAGAAGTTAAAGCTTAGGGATAAGAGTTTTACCCACTTGAATGTTGTGTGGGATGGTGACTTGGGAAGGGGGACCTCCCCACACTTAGACAATGCAAGGTCTACTTCTTTAGGCTCTTCTTTATGTGTTTCCACCTCTTCATAAGCTTCTTCAATTTCAACCGTTTCCCTTTTACTTGGCTTGGTGTTGTCTTCAAGAGCTTCGGTTTCTTGCCCAATGAGAGGTGATTCCATGTTGGATAGGAATTCATTGATGAATGAATCCATCTCTTGATCAACCTCTTCATATTCTTCAATTTCAATATACACCATGCCAACGTTCTCTCCTTGGTAGATCTCTTTCTCATTGCTCACCAAGGGTATGGGAGGTTGTGCACACTCTTCTATAATTTCAACTCCATGTCCAATGGGAGAAGATTCCATTGTAGAGAGAAATTCATCCATGATTGAATCCATCTCTTGATAAGCCTCTTCCAAGTCTCCAACGATGATATGCCTTGGAGGTTGCGCGCCCTCCTCAACATCAATATCAAGCTTCTTGGAAGAGTGCTCCATGATGCTACATTCCCTTGGACTTTCAACATCTCCTAAATCTTCAACCACTTATTCCTTTTCTTCAATGATTATAGCTTCCTCTAGTTGCTCCAATACAAAATGACATTTCTTATCCCCCACCGGAGTTTTTAATCTCTCCTTCATGTTTTGCTCTTCTTTTGCGGTTCCACATGTGGCTACGGAAGCACCTTGAGTATTCAAACATTGGTGGGCTAAAGTGTGCACCACCTTGGTCAAATTGGTCACAAACTCAAGTGTATCCCGCTTCATGGCGTCTTGTCCTTGAAGTAACAAAGTGAGAGAATCGTCTATTGGGGCTGCTTGGGGTGGATAAGAGGGTTCATCATTTTGGAGAGAGGGTTCATAATAGGAAGGTGATTCTTCTTGGTAAGGGTATGTAGATGGTGAGTATTGAGGTGGTTCTTGGTAGTAATCATGACAAGGTTGTGGTGGTTCTATAGGTTCTTGCTCATAAAGGTCATAAGAATATGGTATGGGTGATTGGTCATATGGTGGATATGGATTATAGGGAGGTGTTTGGTAATGAAAGGCTTGTGAGAATGGTTGAGGTTCATGTTGAGGATGAGATTCATAGGCATATGATGGTGGTTGTTGAGTGTCACAAAAAGAGTCATCATAGCCGTTAAATTGGCATGCATTAGGATGGAAATTATACCTATAAGTATCCGGAGGTTGTTGCCAATAGGAGTGATCAATTCTTTGAGGCTCCTCCCATCTTTGATGGTTCCATCCATGGTACATGTTGCCATTAAAGTCCACATTTCCTACAACACAATTAGAAACAAACTCAAAGCCAAAGTGAGAATTCATAGTGAGAGAACAAAATAAAACTAACAAAAATTAAGAAACAAACAAAAGATAAACCTATTCACAATATTCACATATGTACAATAACCAATAACACAACACCATTGCAAATCCCCAGCAACGGCGCCATTTTGATGATTAGATTTTTGACGGTTTAGAAATTCACTAATGAAATCTCGTTGTAAAGTATAGTTTCTAAACCAAACAATAATCCTTTCATATAAAAAGTTGTTTGTCACTAGTACAAACCCCTAAAATTTATAAACCGAAGTATTGGACCTCGGGTCGTTCTCCCTAGGAATTACAATAAAGTGTCTTGTTATTGGTTGTGAGTTATTTTGGGATTTTTGGATAAGAA
>NC_029780.3:58614400-58630294 GCF_000817695.3 Arachis duranensis | reverse complement strand
AATAACTCAAGAGTCACTAATCACTCTACCTAGGCTAAGAGGAACAAAATCTACACTAAAATCCAACCAAGCATTTCATCAAACACTTGGAAGGCACATAAGAAAAGCATAGTAAATTGATAACAAGAGTAGAAGCTAACAACAATTATTGCAAAGAATTAACAACAACAATCAAGGAAATCACAATTATCATGAATTACCTCAAATTGCATTATTGAAAGAAAACAAAGGAACAACAATCTATCCAAACAAAATGAAGAATTACAATTATTAAAGCACATAACTAGAAAAAGGAAGAGGAGAAGATTAAGAATTGGTAAAGGAGAAGTGAATCAAAGCATGAATTAAACTTAGATCTAAGAAGAGAGATTAACCTAAACCTAATCCTAATTCTAGAGAGAAGTGAGAGCTTCTCTCTCTAAAACTAATCCTAAACTAATCCTAATTATGCTATATGCTAGATTGATTATGATGATGCCTTCCCCTCAATCCTTGATCCTTTTATTCCCTTCTATCAGCAGTTGGCGCCAAGATGGGTTCAGAAACCCTCTCAAATTGCCAGGCACGTGTTGCTTTAATGAAGTCATGTGCGGTCATCGACGCGTGCGCGCACGGTACGCGTGCGCGTCCCTGGCCGATTTTGCAATGTGCGCGCGGGCGCCTTGTGCGCGTGCGCGTGCATGGCTGACTTTGCTTCTTTGACTTTTTATGCTTCTCTCCACTTGTATGCTTCCTTCCTTGCTTCCTTTGATCCATGCCTAGCCTATTTCAACCCTGGAATTACTAGCAAATACATCAAGGCATCTTATGGAATCAAGGAGAAATTAGAATTCATCAAAATAAGGCTTAAAAAGCATGTTTTTACACTTAAGCATAAATATGGGAGAGATTACAAAACCATGCTAATTCATAGGTTAAATGTGAGAAAAGGTTATCAAAATACTCTAAATTCAATACAAGATAAACCGTCAAATTGGGGTTTATCAACGTACTAAATCGAATCAGCATCAATCGAGTTAGTATGAACATATGTAAATCAAAGGAGGCTGATTCGATTTACCCTTGAATGCTAAGAACCATTGTAAATCGATGAACGTAAATTCAATTTACTCATTCCAACAATAAGGACGTAAATTAACCCGGGGTTGTTTCGATTTACATGGAGGGAAGTTAGTGAGCTGCACAACCTAATTCGATTTACTAAGTATTTATGATCATATATAAATAGATGTAAGCTAATTCAATTTACTATGGTGCTTCATATATAAACATATATAAATAGCTGTTGAATGTGAATGCTTCATCATAGTGAACCTCACAATGGCTACCGATGAGAGTTTTTTAATTTTGGTGCACTATAAAGGCTCAATTAAGAAAAAAATGCGTTCCAGAATTAAGTTTACTGTTAAGGAACTGCTTAGTGTTTTCCTCAAACCTTCAACGAGTTTTACAGAGTTTAAGAATACTATAATTCGAAGATTGGGGCTGCAAGGCGTGAAACGGCTGGAGAAGTTATTGTATAGAGTTCTGATTTCTGTGTTGCGAGATGATGTGAAGTAAGATTCCTTGGTTATAAGCAGCTAATGCATGAGCAGCTTCTCTATCTTTTCCTAGTGAATTTACACTTGAATTACTAAGTTTAATCAAGATTTAATATATTTTAGCCACTATGAATGCTACTTTGAGTTGTGTGTATTTCTGTTTACTTCAAGTAGCATTCGGATGGATTTGATAGAGTTTTGTAGCAAAAAAGGAAGAAGCAAATGATGCTGTCAACCCCGATCTCCTTGCACTAAAACAAAAATAACTTGAGCTACAGAGGTCTAATTGATGTAATTTTATTGGCATTAGAAAGCTAACTTTTAGAGCTTTCCAACGATATATAATAGTATACCCTTTTCTTCCATCCAATTTGGCCTCCTCCACACTGAACTTGGGATTTTTCAAGTTCAGCGTGGACTCCAACGTAGAAAGGAAGAATCACACATCATCCATGCTGAACTTGAGAATTCTCAAGTTCAGCGTAGACTCAAAAAACGCCAAGGGAATTTGCCCACTGCCTCCTCCACGCTGAATGATAATTGAATTTTTGTGTGGTCTAGAATTTCACTAATGAAATCTCGTTGCAAGTATAGTTTCTAAACCAACAATAATCCTTTCATACAAAAATTTGTTTGTCACAAGTACAAACCCCTAAAATTAATAACTGAAGTATTTAAACCTCGGGTCGTTCTCCCTAGGAATTGCAAACAAGTGTTCTTATTATTGGTTATGAGTTATGTTTGGGGTTTTGATAAAAGACATGAAAGATAAATGGCAAGGAAGTAAACTAATTGCTAAAAAGGTCTTAGCAGCAAGGGTTGGTGGTCAAGGATCTCTCCCCTATCACTAACCACAACATGAAAATTGGCAAGGATCAATCCCATTAAATCATCCTCTAACTAGTGGTAGAGGAAAGTCAAATGAGCTATATCAATTCAAGTCCATAAATCCTAACTCTCCACTAATTCAATTAGTGAGACCTAGAGTTAATGGCTCCCAATTATCAATTACTTGGACATTAGTAACTCAAGAATTCCTAAGTTACCTCTCCAAGCCAAGAGCATAAAATTCTACTCTAAAATCCAACCAAGCATTTTATCAAACAATTGGAGAGCATAAAAGGAAATCATAGTGAAATTGCAAGGAAAGTAAATCTATGCTACTCAATTGCAAGGAATTAAACAACAACAAATCAAATGAACAATAAAGGAACATGAAAACATAAATTGCATTAAAGAGAAATAGAAGAACAAAAGTGCATCAACATAAAATAGAGAATTACAAGAATTAAATGCTAAACTAGAGAGAAGAGATGTAGAAGAAGAAGAAGAATTACAAAAGGAAAAGTAAATCAAAGCATGAAATTAACCTAGATCTAAGAGATCCTAATCTAGATCTAACCTAATCCTAATTCTAGAGAGAAGTGAGAGCTTCTCTCTCTAGAAAACTAACTTTTCCTCCAAAAATTAAACTAAAACTAACTAAGTGGCTCATCCTTCTTCAATGCTTAGGTTTAATAGCATCAGAAATGAGTTGGATTGGGCCCAAAATGCTTCAGAAATCGCTGGCCACGAGTTGCACTTTAGTGAGTCACGTGCAACATTGGCGCATACGCGTAGAGTGCGCGTACGCATCCTTAGACGCACAGAAACCATGGAAAATCTTATATCCCTTTAAAGTCCCGGATGTTAGCTTTCCAACGCAACTGGAACCGCGTCATTTGGACCTCTGTAGCTCAAGTTATGGTTGATTAAATGCATAGAGGTCGGACTTGACAGCTTTACGATTCCTTCATTTCTTCATGAGGTCTCCATTTCTACATGCTTTTTTCTTCATTCCCTCAATCCAATCTTTGCCTCCTAAACCTGAAATAACTTAACAAACATATCAAGGCATCTAATGGAATCAAGGTGAATTAAGTTTAGCTATTTTAAGACCTAAAAAACATATTTTCACTCTTAAGCACAATTAAAGGAGAATTTACAAAACCATGTTATTTCATTGGATACATGGGAGAAAAATTGACAAAATTCTCTAAATTCAACACAAGATAAACCCTAAAAATGGGATTTATCACTGAACTTGGAAATTCTCAAGTTCAGCGTGGACCCTAATAACCCACATGGTCCCCACGCTCCACTTGAAGGCTTGCAAAGATTATTATTTATTCTGATTAAGCTTTAAAAATATTTTAAATAGGAAAAAATATTATTTAGTTTTTAGGAAATATATTTTACATTAATTAGGATTAGATATAAAAGGGAAAAGAATCAGCCCTTCGAGCTCTTCTCTCTTCTCTTCAACCTCATTCTGCAATTTAAAATTTTTACAAATCCTAGTTTTCTCTCTTAACCATGAGCCACTAAACCTCCACTGTTAAGGTTAGGAGCTCTGTCTATTATATGGATTGATACTATTATTTTTCTATTTTAATTTATGTACTGATTTATATTTCAAGAATTATTTTCGTTCTTTATCTTATGAATTTGTGTGGAACGGAAGTATAACTTGAAAAAGCTCTTTACTTGAACAACAACTTGAAAACATATTCTCCTAAATTTCTAATTATCTGGACTTAACGGAATACGTGACATATAATCCTCTTATATTTGGGTAATTAGGATTTTTGTGGCATATAAATTAGAATTGAACTTCACCCTCTAATTGGATTTAAGTGACCAAGGAATTGGCGGTTGATAAATTTTAAAGGAGACTAAAAAAGTCTAAGGAATTAGGGTTTAGTCACATATAGTTTGCCATGAATTAAATCTTGCATGATTAAAATAGTTAGTAAGAAAAGTCAATCCGAAAAATAGATAACTCTGAAGCCTTAACTGTTTCTCCATATATTATTCACAACTTGTTTACTGTTTGCCTTCTGATATTCTGAATTTACTGTTAATGCAATTGAACCTTCAAACACTATTTTCTATTTGTTTGACTAAGCCAATCACTCAATCACTCAATCACTATTGCTTGATCCATCAATACTGGTAGGATCGATCCTCATTCACCTGAGGTACTACTTGGTACGACTCGGTGGATTTGCCGGTTAGTTTGTGGTTATAAATTCCGCACCAAATTTTTAGCGCTGTTGCCAAGAATTGATTATGATTGACAACTATTTGTTGTTTGATTGCTTAGATTAGATAATTTTTATTTTAATTAATTTTTTTGTTATTATTAATTTTTTTCATTTCTTTTGTTTCCTTTATTTTATTTTTTTCCTTGCCTTTCGTTTCCCATCCCCCTGTCCCCTGTTTTTTTTACTTCGTTTTATTTTTTTATTTAATTCTCGTCCGTTCTTTTTTATTTATTTATTTTTCTTTTTATTTTCATTTTTTTTGTGTTTTCGTTTTGTTTTCTTTTTTCATTATTTTTTGTTATCTTTTTATATTTTATTAGTTTTATTTTATTTTTGTCTTTAATTTTTTATAAAAAAAATTTGCATCTTATATTTTTTCTCTTAATTTTTGAAATAAAGTTTCGTGTCCCCTTAGTTATTTTACTCCTTTTTGTTTATTAGTTATTTTATTATCTTAATTATTTAGTTTATTTTTTTATTTTATATTTCTTTTATTTTCGTTTTCTGTTATGTTTTATTTTATTTTTATTTTTTATTATTTTTATTTTTTTTTATATTCTTTCTTCTTTATTTGCCTGTTTACCACATGGTGCGTTTAATTCTGTTTGATATTTTGGGCTAAGAAAAAATAATAGAGAAAGATCACATGGGTTACTACTCACACCCAATGAGTGATTCTTATTATTGTGGATGGAGGAACTACTCAAATTTTGGTTGGCAAAGTCAAAATCAAAGAAACTTCAATGCTCCATGTTTCAACTATCAAGAACCACCATCTCCATGTTCATACCAAGAACCACCACCTCTCTATCCATATCAAGAACCACCATCTTTCTACCCATATCAAGAGCCACCATCTCCCTATTCATACCAAGAACTATCCTCTTTTTACTCTTATCAAGAACCATCATCTCCTTCTTATTCTTATCAAGAACTATCATCTCCTTCTTATTCATATCAAGTGCCACCATCTCTTTATTCATATCAAGAACCATCAGTTCTTAAGCTTCTCATGAAAGAATTCATACATGATATAAGGATAAGTGTCAAAAATGTAGAGAAATTTGTGCAGTTGATTATCAAAAGAGTTCATACCCCAGTTAATTAGAGAACTTTTCACACTCATACATGGAAGAAGAGGAAGATGCAAAAACAAAGGAGGAAGATGCACCAATAAAGAAGGAAGATGCACAAACAAAAGAGGTTGTAAGGGATGAAAACAATTATGGGAATCTACACTCCAATGAAGTAGAGAGTGGCATAAAAGGTGAGTTTCTTGAACCACCAATTCAAGAAGTTCTTGAAGAAGGGTACACTCTAACCATCACACAACACCTAAATTCTGAAATAAAAAAATAGAAGGCAACCAAGGAAAGCACTGAAAAGGGGATTGTGACCAAGAAACAGAAGAAAATATCCATGAAAAAGAGAAAGTCAGAAAAAAACAATCCAACCTCTACCCCAACAAGCAAGGTGAATCAAGCTAATCACAATAAAAGAAAGCTTGTTAGGAGGAATTTATATCAGGGGGCACTAATTTTCACCTCTCCCCCTTTGGAGACATTTTTTTTAACCAACTAGAAGAAGAGGAAGAAAATTCAACAATCAAGTGTCAAGCTAGTGACATTAAAGAAGCGCTTGTTGGGAGGCAACCCAACTACTTGTATCCTTAGTTTTGCAGTTGCTTTGGTTTTAATTTTATAGTTATTTTAATTTTAGCATTATAGTTATTTTATTTTGGTTTTAAATTACTTTATCTAATTTTTTTAGATTTTTTCTTGTTTTACATTGTTTTGGTTATGCAGAGTGATTAGAACAGGAACAGGAGCAATTAAAAAGAATTTTTGACACCCTGGAATTTTTCTTTGCTTGGGGACAAGCAAACTTTTAAGTTTGGTGTTGGAGGACCACAGCCGGAGGAATGAGATGGCTACCAGCATAACTGAGGTGGTTGAGTTGCTTTCATTCTATTTTCCCTTCTGTTCTTATTTTGTTGCCTTCTGTTTTCTGTTGCTTTGATTGCCTGCATGATCTTTAGTACTTTCAGTTCTTTGATTTAGTTTCATTTTGTTATTTGCTTTTAGTTTAAAAAAATGTTTCATGTACTGCTCACTGAACTTGAATCTAAAAAGAAAAGAAAAGAAGTGAGGTATTGCATAAAAAATTGAGTTATATTGAAGAGTAGTCTTATTTACTTAAATGTGGTGGTATTATTTGTGATTCTGAATGCATGATATGAACAGTGCATAGTTGAACTTGAATCAAAGGATGTTGGTGCATAAGGAATAGGAATTTAGAGAACTATTATGAATTTTCTGAATTAAACAAAAGCTTAATCCTTGAAGCAAAAAAAAAGCAAGATCCAAGGCTCTGAGCATCAATGACTAAGGAGGTCAGACATGATTAAAAGCTCAAAGAGTTGTTTCCTTAGTCATATTCTTGTGGTTCTTGTGTCAAGTAATCCTTGAGACAGAATATCTAGAGTCGAGGCCAAATACATTTAGTAGAGTATGCCAACGGCTTTGAGCACTACTGTCTGGGAGTAACTAAAAGAAAAATCATAACTTAAAGAGAGTTCTCTAGTCAAGTGCTTGTGGTGTTTTTGTGTCAAGTGAAGTTTGAGATAAAACATTTAAAGTCAGGCTAGACTCAAGGTGCAAAGCACCAATTCATTGAGAAGTAAAGGATGTATGCTGTGTTCAAGGATTAAACTGGAGTACAAAGAGCAGAGAATTCATAATATGATCCGGATTCTAATTCCGAATGACAGTGACATTCCTCTGATTCAAAGGAGAGTGAGATGCCAAAACTGTTCAAAATTACAATAGATAAACCCCACTTTAAGAAGAGACATGACCATAACTGAACTCTCTCTTCTCATGCAAATTCACATCTTGATCATGTACTAATTTTGGTTGCTTGAGGACAAGCAACAATTCAAGTTTGGTGTTGTGATGCATGAGCATCTTCTCTATCTTTTCCTAGTGAATTTGCACTTGAATTGCTAAGTTTAATCAAGATTTAATATATTTTATCCACTATGAATACTACTTTGAGTTGTGTGCATTTCTGTTTATTTCAGGTAGCATTCGGATGGATTTGACGAAGTTTTGTAGCAAAAAAGGAAGAAGCGAATGATGCTGTCAACCCCAACCTCCTTGCACTAAAACAAAAATAACTTGAGCTACTAAGATCCAATTGACGTGATTTTAGTGGCATTGGAAAGCTAACTTTCAAAACTTTCCAACGATATATAATAGTATATCCTTTTCTTCCATCCAATTCGGCCTCCTCCATGCTGAACTTGGGAATTTTCAAGTTTAGCGTGGACTCCAACGCAGAAAGGAAGAATCACACATCATTCATGCTGAACTTGAGAATTCTCAAGTTCAGCGTGGACTCAAACAACGCCAAGGGAATTTGCACACTGCCTCCTCCATGCTGAATTTGGGAATTCTCAAGTTCAGCGTGGACCCTAATAACCCACATGGTCCCCACACTCCACTTGAAGGCTTGCGAAGATTATTATTTATTCTGATTAAGCTTTAAAATTATTTTAAATCGGGAAAGATATTATTTAGTTTTTAGGAAATATATTTTACTTTAATTAGGTTTAGATATAAAAGGGAAAAGAATCAGCCCTTCGAGCTTTTCTCTCTTCTCTTCTACCTCATTCGTAATTTACAGTTTTTACGAATCCTAGTTTTCTCTCTGAACCATGAGCCACTAAACCTCCACTGTTAAGGTTAGGAGCTCTGTCTACTGTATGGATTGATACTATTATTTTTCTATTTTAATTCATGTACAGATTTATATTTCAAGAATTTTTTTCGTTCTTTATCTTATGAATTTGGGTGGAAGGGAAGTATGACCCTTGTTCTAACTGAGTTCTTGTATAATTTGGAAAAGCTCTTTACTTGAACAACAGCTTGAAAACATATTCTCCTAAATTTCTAATTATCTAGACTTAACAGGATATGTGACATATAATCCTCTTATATTTAGGCAATTAAGATTTCTATGGCATATAAATTAGAATTGAACTTCACCCTCTAATTGGAATTAAATGACCAAGGAATTGGCGGTTGATGAATTTTAGAGGAGACTAAAAAGGTCTAAGGAATTAAGGTTTAGTCACATATAGTTTGCCATGAATTAAATCTTGCATGATTAAAATAGTTAGTAAGAAAAGTCAATCTGGAAAATAGATAACTATGAAGCCTTAACTGTTTCTCCATATATTATTCACAACTTGTTTGCTGCTTGCTTTCTGATATTCTGAATTTACTTTTAATGCAATTGAACTTTCAAACACCATTTTCTATTTGTCTGACTAAGCCAATCACTCAATCACTGTTGCTTGATTCATCAATCCTCGTGGGATCGACCCTCATTCACCTTAGGTACTACTTGGTACGACCCGGTGCACTTGCCGGTTAGTTTGTGGTTATAAATTCCACACCAGCAGCGACAAAGATTTACAAGTTTTGTTCTGATGTCATCGCCCTGAGCTGTTGGCTAAGTTTGTAGATATAGTCTCTAGTTCAGGAGGTTCTAACCGGAATAATCAGCCTTCAGTCATGGTAGTCTGCTCTAGTTCGAGGCCTGTTGGAGCCCCTTCATCTCTGCTCATGATTAAGCTTGAGGCAGTTTTGGTTGCTTTGCCGTCTTTCACTGCTGAACTAAACCCATGATGAGCGAATATTTTATACGCTTTTGGCATCATTTTCATATAGTTTTTGTTATGTTTTGTTTAAGTTTTATTATAATTTCATAGGTTTTAGTGCAAAATTCATATTTTTTATTCTACTTTGAGTTTGTGTGTTTTATGATGATTTTAGGTATTTTCTGGCTGAAATTGAGGAGCTTTAGAAAAGTCTAATTCAGAGACAGAGAAAGAACTGTAGATGTTGTCATATTCTAACCTCCATGCACTCGAAGGAGCATTTCTGGAGCTACAGAAGACCAAATGGCGCGCTCTCAATGGCTGTGGAAAGCTAACATCTAGGGATTTTCAGAAATATATAATAGTTTATACTTTGCTCTGGAAATGAAGGCCCAAAACTGGCATTCAACGTCAGCTACAAACGCCCTAGAGGGAGTACCAACTTGTGGCTTCACCCCAAGCTCAGCCCAAACACTCAATTCAAGTGGGCCTAAGGATGGATTTCGCACCTCTAGTCTATTCTATCATATTTTTGTACTTCTTAGTTATTAGATTAGTATATATAGAACAAGGATCACCCTTATTCAGAACTTTTACCTTATGGCATATTTTCGAATACATTACCACTTTCTGTAAGCTATGAGTCACTAACCTCCTAGGTTAAGGTTAGGAGCTCTGCTGACTTTTATGGATTAATAATATCATTATTCTAGTTTAATATATGCTTGATTCTATTCTAAGATGTATCTTCGTTCTTCATCGTAATGAATTGGGCGTGCAACTTGACAGTCATCCCTATTCTACACGGGTTCTTGCGAGTCCTTGACGGGATAGTACTGAACCACAAGCTTGATTATACATCTCTTAGACGGCTAATCCATGACTTCGTAGGAGACTTGGAGACATCAGTTCAACCAAAGTACGGGGCGATTAGGGCCTTGTGGTAGAGGCTAGAATCAGGACACAACGTTCTCTAATCCAGAAAATCCGACCTTATCTGTGGTGCTTTGAGTAGGATCACCAAGGGAATGGACTACAGGAGTTTCACCCCACCCCCATTCAGATTGGATGACACTGACCTGGGGCTTTGAGTAGGATCACCAAGGGAATGGACTGTAGGAGCTTCACCCCCACCCCCATTCAGATTGGATGATTAATGACCACTGACCTGGCGTTTCTCACTTACAACCATTGTTATCAAAACTAGATCGGTTCGACCGAAAAACTGGTGAACCGGACCTTATACTAGTATGGTCCGATGATTAGACCGCATAAGTTAAGGAACCGATGCGAACCAGTCAAATCCAGAGTGAACCGGTAGAAACTGGTCAATCTCGTTAAAGACCGGTCCAACCGAACCATTTCAATTTTAAAATTTTCTCAAAATGAAACAGATGGGATTCAAACCCCATCCCTCAAGGAGATAAACGATAGACACAACCACCAGGCAAACTTGCTTGTTACTAGTATATATGCAAATTAAAATATATATTGATATCTTTCAGCAAATAATTTACTTTTATTTTAATTTTAATTTTAAGCTCACTCCTTCTTAAATTAATCATATTTTTATTTAACAGTAATTATAAACTCATTTATAATTTTCTTTTCATAATTATGTAATATCTATTAATATTATTTTTCAATAAATACTTGTAGTATATAATAGTATAATAGATATAAACTAATTAATAAATTTTTATAATTTGAAAATAATAGTTATTTTAATATAAAAACAAAATAAAAATATTTATGATAGACTAAAATTAACAAAATACTTATTGTTTTTGTTCCATATTGTTTAGAATAGCTAGATATTTTTAAAATATTAGTAAAAATATGCATTTTAAATTTTTTATTCTAAATTTTTGACTATGTTTTGTTTTTTATTTACATAGGACTGGGTCAATCAATTCAACTGTGACCCACCGGTTGAACCAATGGCCCAGTGACCCAGTAACCTAACCAGTTCGGTTTTGATAACTATGCTTACAGCCTGCTATGGAATGAATCATTAGAAGTTGAAGTAGACAGTGAGAAAAGTTGATCCAGAAGGAGGAAGCATCTCTGAAGCCTCAACCGTTCTCTCATCACTGATTTTACACCTATCCAGTAACACTTTATTTATTCTATTTTTATGTGTTTTTCCACAACAACTATATTTTCTATCTGCCTGGTTAAGATCTACAAGATAGTCATTGCTTGTTCAAACCAAGAATCTCTGTGGGATTGACCCTCACTCACCTGAGATATTACTTGGACCACCCGGTGCACTTGCCGGTCTATCTGTGCAAATATTGTGGAGTCAATTTCGTGCACCAAGTTTTTGGCACCGTTGCCGGGGATCGTTCGAGTTTGACAAACTACCGGACTATCTTGTTGCTTAGATTAGGTACTCTTTAAGGTTTAGTTTCTCTTTTGTCTATGTCTTTTGTTTTCTTTTCAAAAAATTTTCAAAACCTTTTCTTTTCTTTATTAATCTTTATCTTGTGTTTGAGTCTTTTGTTAACAATTTCGAACTTTCTTGGTTTCTTTTTCCGAAAAAAAATTCAAAAACTTTATCTTTTGATTGAGTCTAGTGTCAATTTTTAAGTTTGGTATTCCTTATGTGTTCTTTATTTCCTTTAATTTTTTAAAACTGTTCTTTGGTGTTCTTCTTGGTATTCAAATTGTTCTTGTTCCTTTTCTTTGTTTGATCTTAAAATTTTTATGTTTGGTATCTTTTAGTTGTTTTTCTTTAAAATTTCAAAAAAACTAGTGTCTTTGATCCAAAAATTTTAAGTTTGGTGTCTCTTGGTTGTTTTTCTCTTTCTTCATTAATTAAAAAAAATTAAAATTAAAAATATTTCTTTTATCTTTCCTTAATTTTCGAAAATCTTGCTTTCTTTTTTTCTTGATTTAAAAATTTTAAAGTTTGGTGTTTTCTTGTTAGTGAGGCCAAATTTTAAATTTCAAATCTTATCTTTTTATATCTTTTTCAAATCTTTTCTTTTAATTAGATTCTTTCCTATCTTATCTTTCTTTTAAATTTTAAAATTCAAATCTTTTTAAATCTTTACTATATTTTCAAATTTGATTTTCAAATCTTTTTAATTTAAACTCATCTCTCTTAACTTCTTTTTAAATCTTCATCTTATCTTTCTTTTTATATTTAAAACTTTCAAATTTTAAATCTCAACTTTCTTTTAAAATTGAATTTCAAAATCAAATCTTTTAATTTTCAATTCTTTTTAGTTAATTAGCTTTTAATTTCCTTTTTTTTGAATTCAATAAATAAATAAAATAAAAATAAAAATATTTTACTTCTAATGTCCCTTTTTATTCTTAATTTTCGAATTCTTCTACCCCCTCTATTCGAATTCTCTTCTCATTCCTCTATCTTCATTCTTCTTTCTTCTTCATATCTCACTGGGAGTTCTCTATACTCTAACATAGAAACTCTCATTCTCTTTCTTTCTTGTTTTCTTTTTTTGTTCATGAGCAAGAACAGAGATAAAGAACCTCTCTTTGATCCTAATCCTGAACCTGAGAGGACTCTAAGTAGGCGTTTACAACAAGTTAAAGCACAACACTCCAGAGGAAACCTCACAGAACTTTTCGAAAAAGAAGTTGAAGATACAAACATGGCAGCCGATCCTAATGTGGAGGCGATGCAAGGAAGGTTCTTGGTGACTTCGCTGTACCCACTTCTAACTTCTATGGAAGAATCATCTCTATACCTGCCATTAGAGCAAATAACTTTGAGCTGAAGCCTCATGCAACAGAACTGTAAATTTCATAGACTTCCACTGGAAGATCCACATCAATTCCTATCTGAATTCTTGCAAATCTGTGACACTGTTAAGACCAATGGAGTAGATCCTGAGGTCTACAGACTTATGCTTTTCCCTTCTGCTGTTAGAGACAGAGCTAGGATATGGCTGGATTTTCAATCCAAGGAAAGCTTAGACTCTTGAAAAAAGTTGGTTAATGCTTTCTTGGCCAAGTTCTTTCCACCTCAAACTATGAGAAAGCGTATGGTGGAAGTTCAGACCTTCAAACAAAAAGAGGGTGATTATCTCTATGAAGTTTGGGAAAGATACAAGCAACTGATTAGGAGATGTCCTCCTAACATGCTCTCAGAATGGACTATCCTAGGTATTTTCTATAATGGTCTATCTGAGATGTCCAAGATGTCCTTGGACCATTCTGCTGTTGGACCACTCCACTTGAAGAAGATGCCTGAAGAGGCATAGGAACTCATTGAAATGGTTGCAAACAACCAATTCATGTACACTTCTGAGAGAAATCCTGTGAACAATGGGGTAGCTCAGAAGAAAGGAGTCCTAGAGGTTGACACTCTGAATGCCAAATTGGCTCAGAACAAGATCTTAACTCAACAGGTCAATATGATCTCACAGCATCTGACTGGATTGCAAGCTGCAGCTGACAGCACTCAAGACACCTCCTATGATGGAGATGCTTATGATCCATATCAACCCACTATGGAAGAAGTGCATTACATGGGAGAACCCTATAGAAACACCTACAACTCTTCACGGAGAAATCATCCTAACTTCTCATGGAAGGATCAATAGAAGTCTCAGCAAGGCTTCAATAATAATCAAGGTGAAAAAAACCAGAATAGGTTTATTAGTAATAAACCATTTTCATCTTCTCAGCAACATATGGAGACTTCTAAGCATAGCCTTTCTGACTTAGCAACCATAATCTTTGAACTCTTTAGGACCACTCACAGTTTCATAACAGAAACTAGGGGTGTGTTTGGGGTTCACGTTGGGGAATAAAAAAACTCGTTTGAATGTCTTGAACGTCCCATTGCTATGTTTGCCAATTTTTTAGAACCCCTAACGCAGAAGTGCTTTCATCTCTAAACGTACGTTCACGTGAAGCTAAAAATTCAAGCTTCTGCGTTCATGTTGGGAAGATTAATTACCATTGGAGGAATTAGGTAAGAAATTTATTTCATATCTACCAACTATACCCTTCATTTCTTCTATAAAAAGGATGCCCATAACCACATAATTTCACAGTAGTTCTCTTACAGATTTTTTTTCATCAAACTCATTCAGATTTGTTTTCATCACTGTCAAGTTAAAGATTTTAATTTTTTTATTATTTTTTAGTTCTTTCTTTCATATTTTGATTTTTATGTTTTTTATTGTATTTTTTATATATATGATAAATATTTTTCATATTATTTTTTTAGTATTCTAATGTTATTTTTTTAATTTTCTATTGTTATATTTTTATTGTATTTTTTTATTTCTATGACAACTATTGTTGATATAAATTTTATTTTTTTTAATTTTATTATTTTTTGTTTATATAAATTATTTTTTTCTATCCTTTATTGTACTATATTTATGTTATGTATAAAATTTTTTTATTTTTTTTATTTGATTTTACTCATATAAATTTTATTTACTTTTTATTATAATTTTTTTGTTCATATGATATATATTGTTGGTTGTAATTATTATATACTATGGTTGTATGATTTTTTTGTTTTTGTTTTTTATTTTTATTGTACTTCTTACTGTACTTTATTTTTGTTTTTATTATATACTATTTATAAGTAACAAAAGAGTCATAAATAATAAAAATTTATAGTCCAAAATATACTAAATTAAAGAGTACTCATGGAACTAAAATAAATTATAAAATATTTTTTTTATTTGACATTATAAAATGTATAGTACTCTCTTTTATATTTTTATTTCTTATTGTTTTTTAGTTCATATGAAATTTTTTTATCATTTACTGTTCTTTATGTTTAATATGTAAGGTGTCTTTTTTATTTTTATTTGACTTTGTTCTTTTTTATTTTTTACTTATTTTTATCATTGATCTTTTTTATATTGTTTTTTCAGTGTTCTAATCTCTCCTTTCTCACGTATGTTATTAATTTTATTATGGTATTCTTATTATTTCTTGTTCATATGAATTCTATTTTTTTCTCTTTTATTCAGTGTGTTTATATTTTATACGAAGTTTATTTTAGTTTTCTTATTTGATATAGTTTATGTAAAACCCGGTTAATTAACGGCTAATTAACTCATAAATGAGAATTTATTCTAGAAAGCCTAAAATGTGATTTTTATGGCTAAATATGATAGAGGAGATTGAGACGAGAATTTCGGTACCAATTTTATAGAATTCGGACCAAGATTGGACCGAACGGGCCAAACCGGGCCAATTGGACCCAAAGTGGGCCCTTGGCCCAACATAACTTAACCAAAACCCTAGTTTTCAGCACTCTCTCTCCTCATTTGTTACACACACAAGCTGAAATTTGAGAGAAAGGGAGGAAGAACACTCTCTCAAGTTCTTTCTCTCACTTGATCTTCAAACCACCATAACTTTTGATCTAGAGCTCCGATTGCCGCTCCGTTTGCGGCCACGCGTTCACCGTGGAGAGCTCTACAAAACCCATACAACCAACCTTGAGGTAAGCCACGTGTTACTGTTCGAAATCTCAGCCCTTATTTTCGAGTTTCATGGGTGAAATGTTGAGATTTTGGATTCTTTGATGTTATAGGACCCAACTCTCTTGAAGGAGAAGGTTAATCTTGTCTCCTTGGACCTTGGGTGTGGTAAG
>NC_029780.3:58612635-58614141 GCF_000817695.3 Arachis duranensis | reverse complement strand
CAGTTGTGTTTATGCCATGGTATTGAACACCACGTTTTTGGGGTTCATTACCGGGGATTATGAGAGTTGTGAAAAGTATTGTTCACAATTTCGCGCACCAGTAAGACACGTTTTTCTCTTCGAAATTCCAGCCTTGTTTTCGAGTTTGATGAGCAAAAATGTTGAGATTTTGGGCTCTTTGATGTTATAGGACCCAACTCTCTTGAAGGAGAAGGTTAACTTGTTTTGAAAATGGCATATTGTGGTTTTGTATGAAAATATGGTTTTTGGGCATACTTTGGTGGGACATAACTTGGACTACGGATCTCTGTTTTGTGCCAAATCTATTTAGAAATGAAATTGGATCCGGGATGTCCATGCCGTTCGAAGAACGGGTGAAAAACGATTTAAAATGAGAAAGTTATGTCCGTTGGAAGATTGGGGTTTAAATTGGTGAATTCTGCAGCTTTTAACTTAGAAATTTTTTAGCAGAATGACCCCTTGCGCGTGGGCGCACTTGGCGCGTGCGCGCCGTTCTTCCCGAAAACGCCATCCACGCGTGCGCGCGATGTGCGCGGGCGCGCCGATTGTGCTGCACCCAATGCCCAGCCATTTTCCAGAGAGTTATGCCAGAACTGTGCCGGTGTTGTGCCTGGGGCACGAGAACACCCACGCGTACGCGTGGTTGACGCGTACGCGCCGATTGGCAAATTTTTAATCCACGCGTTAGCGTGCATGACGCTTGCGCGTCGATGAGTTTCTGAGGCCATCCACGCGTGCGCGTGGAGTGCGCGTACGCGTGGCCCTGTTTTCATCTCAAAGTTGATTTTTGAGTTTTAAAAGCCAAATTTCATACTTCTAAGCCTCCGATCTCACCACTCATATCTTAAATCAATATGACATGCCTAGCTATTAAAAATAAATCATTATGATATGCCTAGCTATGAGAGAAGGAGCTAGTGGATGTGGAAACTTGCGAGTGAAGCAAGGGAAAATGATTGATCGATGAGGATCATTGATGATCATGTGAGATGTGGAGGATGGTGGTGGAAGTGCTTGTTATGCCATTGGCCGAAGGGCTGTAATTGTTTATGAATTGGCTGGTTCTAGATTGAACCGTGAGCCGGATTAGCTGTGTATGCTATGAATATTGGCTGGTTCTGGATTGAACCGTGAGCCGGATTAGTTGTGTATGCTATGAATATTGGCTGGTTCTGGATTGAACCGTGAGCCGGAATAGCTGTGTATGCTATGAATATTGGCTGGTTATGGATTTAACTGTGAGCCGGAATGGCTAATATGGATGTTGATCCATGAATGAGAATTCATGCATGTTTATGCTGAATTATTGATAATTGTGATTTGCACTTCCACTATCTGAGATACGAGTTTCCCTGGGTAGTAGCAGTGGCTAGCCACCACGTGCTCCAGGTTGAGACTTGATACTCTGTTGACCCTATGTCATAAGTGTGGCCGGGCACTGTGAAAGACCCGGATGAGCTCGCCCCCGTAAATATTCACCAGTGA
>NC_029780.3:58609927-58611492 GCF_000817695.3 Arachis duranensis | reverse complement strand
GTTATGACTGCGTTGGAGAACATGGCTGCTGCTATGCAAGCCACTGCTGAGGCTCTTGGTCAACAGATGAACAACCAAGGTAATGATGGAGGTGGAGTTCATGGCCCGATGACGTTGGCAAACTTTTTGAAGGTTAATCCACCTAAGTTCAAGGGAA
Source organism: Arachis duranensis (assembly GCF_000817695.3). Classification (NCBI taxonomy): domain Eukaryota; kingdom Viridiplantae; phylum Streptophyta; class Magnoliopsida; order Fabales; family Fabaceae; genus Arachis; species Arachis duranensis. Next base: position 58,611,335 of record NC_029780.3, on the reverse strand, counting down.
CTACTAGTCCGACTGAGGCTGATACATGGTTTCAGGCTATAGAGCGAGCGCTGCAAGCACAAGTGGTGCCTGAAGGACAGCGTGTCAAATTTGCTACCTATATGCTTGTCGGTGAAGCGTCGCATTGGTGGCAAGGTATCCGACGTCTTCTGCAGCAGGGTGATGACTATATCACTTGGAATGTCTTCCAAGAGGAGTTCTATAAGAAGTACTTTCCGACTTCTGCTAGGACGGCCAAGGAACTTGAATTGTTACAGCTGAAGCAGGGTACCATGTCCGTATCAGAGTATACTCACAATTTTGAAGAGCTGTTCAGGTTCTCTCATATATGCCAAGGGACTCCGGTGGAATATGAAGAATGGAAGTGTGTTAAGTATGAAGGAGGACTCCGGAGTGATATCTTCAGTTCAGTGGGACCAATGGAGATTAGGACCTTCTCCGAGTTGGTAAACAAGTGTAGGGTTGCTGAAGAGTGTGTGAAAAGGGCAACCGCTGAGAAAGGGAGTCAAAAATGATCATTCTCACAGAACCGAGGGAAGAGCTTTGCACCTAGAGGTCCGTCTTTCAAGAGGGGAAGCTCTTTTAGGAGGCCCAACAACAACAACAACTCCCAATGGAAGAAGTTTGGGAAGCAGCCTCAGAATGATCAAGCTTGTACTAGGTGTGGAAGTCTCCATCCGGGAGCACCATGCAAGGCCGGATGAGGTTTGTGCTACACTTGTGGAAAGGCGGGGCATAAAGCCGCAAATTGTTCTGAGAAGCAGAAACAAGGTGCTGGAAAGGCACAACAGACTGGTCGGGTGTTCACCACTTCAGCTGTAGGAGCTGAGGGATCTGAGACACTCATTAGAGGTAACTGTGAAATGGCTGGTCAAACTTTAAATGCTTTATTTGATTCGGGAGCATCACATTCATTCATTGCATTTGAGAAAGCCCATGAGTTAGGACTGAAGATTGTAACTTTAGGTTATGATCTAAGAGTGTACAATGCTACCCATGAAGCCATGGTAACTAGGCTAGGATGCCCGGAAGTTTCCTTTAGGTTCAAGCAGCGTGATTTTGTTCATAATTTAATCTGCTTACCGATGATTGGTCTTGATCTTATCTTGGGATTGGACTGGTTATCTAAGAACCATGTTCTGCTAGATTGTTCTACAAAGTCGGTGTACCTTATGCCGGAAGATACTGAAGGGCCGGTCGTGGTGAATAACTATTACTTGAATTCGATGATGGTGAACTGTTCTGGAACCGAATGTCAGGGTATCATGTTGTTAACCGCGGGTGTTTCGGGTGATGATCAAAGGTTGGAACAGATTCCGGTTGTGTGTGAGTTTCCAGAAGTGTTTCCCGATGATATTGATGAGTTTCCACCAAACCGAGAGGTTGAGTTTGCTATTGAATTGGTGCC
>NC_029780.3:58608634-58609758 GCF_000817695.3 Arachis duranensis | reverse complement strand
ATTATTGGTGAAGAACAAGGATGGGAGTATGCGGCTCTGTGTGGATTACAGGCAACTGAACAAGGTTACAATAAAGAATAAGTACCCATTGCCGAGAATTGATGATCTCATGGATCAGTTACAAGGAGCTGGAGTTTTCTCCAAGATCGATTTGTGATCCGGTTATCACCAGATAAGGGTGAGGGATGAGGATATCCCTAAGACCGCTTTCAGGACTCGTTATGGTCATTACGAGTACACTGTAATGTCTTTTGGGTTGACGAATGCTCCTGCAGTGTTTATGGATTACATGAATAGAGTTTTCCGTCCGTTTTTGGATAAATTCGTTGTTGTCTTCATTGACGACATACTGATTTATTCCAAGACTGAAGAAGAGCATGCGGGACACTTGAGGACCGTGTTGCAGATTCTAAAGGAGAAGAAACTCTATGCAAAACTATCGAAGTGTGAGTTTTGGAAGAGTGAAGTGAAGTTTTTGGGCCATGTGGTGAGTAAGAAGGGAATAGCCGTAGATCCAACTAAGGTGGAGGCTGTGATGGATTGGAAGCAACCAACCACCATAACAGAGATAAGGAGTTTTCTGGGTTTAGCTGGCTAGAGATAAGGAGTTTTCTGGGCTTAGCTGGCTATTAACGAAGGTTCATCAAAGGCTTTTCACAATTAGCTTTGTCGTTGACAAAGTTAACCTGCAAAGACACTCTGTTTGTTTGGACTCCTGAGTGCAAGGAGAGCTTTCAGGCATTGAAGAAAAAGTTAACCACTACACTTGTGTTGGTGTTACCTGAGCCGAACGAACCATTTGAGGTGTACTGTGATGCCTCATTAAAGGGTCTAGGATGTGTGATGATGCAGCATCATAATGTGGTGGTGTATGCCTCACGCTAGTTGAGACCTCATGAAGTTAGTTACCCTACGCACGATTTAGAGCTCGCTGCGATTGTGTTTGCCTTGAAGGTGTGGAGGCATTATCTCTATGGGGTTAAGTTCCAAGTTTTCTCTGATCATAAGAGCTTGAAGTATCTCTTTGATCAGAAAGAGCTCAATATGAGGCAGAGGAGGTGGATGGAATTGTTGAAGGACTACGACTTTGAGTTGAATTACCATCCGGGAAAGGCGAACGTAGT
>NC_029780.3:58604177-58605066 GCF_000817695.3 Arachis duranensis | reverse complement strand
AAGCAAGGGAAAATGAATAATCAACGAGGATCATTGATGATTATGTGAGATGTGGAGGATGGTGGTGGAAGTGCTTGTTATGCCATTGGCCGAAGGGCTGTAATTGTTTATGAATTGGCTGGTTCTAGATTGAACCGTGAGCCGGATTAGCTGTGTATGCTATGAATATTGGCTGGTTCTGGATTGAACCGTGAGCCGGAATAGCTGTGTATGCTATGAATATTGGCTCGTTATGGATTTAACCGTGAGCCGGAATGGCTGATATGGATGTTGATCCATGGATGAGAATTCATGCATGTTTATGCTGAATTATGGATAATTGTGATGTGCACTTCCACTATCGGAGATACGAGTTTCCCTGGGTAGTAGCAGTGGCTAGCCACCACGTGCTCCAGGTTGAGACTCGAAGCTCTATTGACCCTATGTCATAAGTGTGGCCGGGCACTGTGAAAGACCCGGATGAGCTCGCCTCCGTAAATATTCACCAGTGAGGGTGATGGATATAGATCATGATTATGATCAAGTTTATGATGAGTATAACTCGAGTTGGGATGCATGACAGAGGGACAGTCCAATGGTTAGCGACCAGGACTTGTCGGGTTGGCTTTATAACCGACAAGATGATATCATCAGCCACTAGGAACAGGCATTCATCATATGCATACTATATGAATTGTTTGAGATTGCCTATTTGACTGCATATAACCTGCTAATTGTCTCTATTTGACTGCATATAACTTGCTAATTGTCTAAATGTCTTACTTGTTCCTATTTGTACATTTCTTGTTTGATATAACTGTGTTTGTTGCATTATATCCTGCTGGTGGTTGGGAGGTTTGAAGGAATTGGAAAGGGAAGTATTAGTTAGACTGAAGAATCTTTAGTCAGA
>NC_029780.3:58592767-58604131 GCF_000817695.3 Arachis duranensis | reverse complement strand
TTTGGTTTATATGTTTTGCTTAGATACTTTTATCTCCATTAAATAATACAAACTGTGATGACTCCTCTTATGGGAGAATTTTGGAGAATAGGATTTATGTATTTGTGTCCCTTTGGGTTTCCTTTGGGGTTTTCCTTATTATATCATATGTATATATTGTTATGCTCGAACCGGTTATCTTCGCAGCCGGATCTTGAGTCTTGATATTCCTGTTTTTGACACTCCTTATATATATATAATCTCGCGTTGGTTATCCTTGTTCGTTACGTTATCGATCAGAGTGTTGCGCTTTCGAGTTGCGGTTTTTGTTTACCCCTTTTTCTGCAAAGGCTCCTAGTTATAATCAATTATTCATACTACTATACGTACTAAATTTTTATTTTAGAGGTCGTAATACCTTGCCATCTCTGAATTATGACTTAAGCATAAGACTCTGTATGGTAGGGTGTTACAGTTTATATGAATTTTTTTATCTTTTATTATATTTCTTTTATTCATATGATATATATTGTTGGTTTTATAAAATTTTTATCATTTTTTATTTACATGAGTTCTCGTTTTATATTTTATTATACTTTATTTTGTTGGCCATGTGTGCATCAATTGTCCCGTGGCGGAGGCTATGTGGGCCAAGTCACAATCGAATGTCGTGGGCGCTTGTGTTGCTAAATGCACTATAAGGCTAGGGTATGCGCTTCTTCTAACACCAATTGGTTTTAGTCGAGCTGGTAGCGCCTGAGGTCCTTCATATTTTTGTTTTGACTGAAATTTTTTATTTTTTATTCGACTATGTAAAATTTATAATTATAATTCTCATATATTATATTTTATTATAACATTTTTATAATATAGATTAATTGATCCCATAAAAAAGACAAACTAAATAAAAAATATTCATAAGTATTAATAAAATTATGAATGTTGGATGCCAAAAAAATCTTATAATAATAAAATTATTGAGCGTACGGTATTAAAAAGGTAACATATTTGATTAAATATTCTTATATATATATATATATATCTAAAATTTATATTTTTTAATAGAATAATGAGTAACAATGAATCTCTAAAGACAAAAGTAGCATGGGACATGAAGACTACTAATCTCTAAAATTAATGTTTTTATGTATCAAAATATATTTTTTCAATTTTTATATGTTACTTTACTTTAGTAAGTGATGAGCGGATAATTTATACGCGTTTTGGCATTGTTTTTAGGTAGTTTTTAGTATGATTTAGTTAGTTTTTAGTATACAATTATTAGTTTTTATGCAAAAATCACATTTCTGGACTTTACTATGAGTTTGTGTATTTTTCTGGCTAAAATTGAGCGACCTGAGCAAAAATCTGATTCAGAGGCTGAAAAAGGACTGCAGATGCTGTTGGATTCTGACCTCCCTACACTCGAAATGAATTTTCTGGAGCTACAGATGCCCAATTGGCACGCTCTCAATTGCGTTGGAACATAGACATCTTGGGTTTTCCAGCAATGTATAACAGTCCATACTTTGCCCGAGATTTGATGGCCCAAACTGGCGTTCCAAGTCAGCATAAAAATTCTGGTGTAAAACGCCCAAACTAGCATAAAAGCTGGAGTTAAACGCCCAAACTAGCACCAAAGCTGGCATTTAACTCCAAGAGAAGCCTATGCACGTGAAAGCTTCAATGCTTAGCCCAAGCACACACCAAGTGGGCCCCGGAAGTGGATTTCTGCATCATTTACTTATTTATGTAAACCCTAGGTTACTAGTTCTCTATAAATAGGACCTTTTACTATTGTATTTTCATATTTTTGATCATCTGTGATCTTTTGATCATCTTTGATCTTGGGATCAAGTCTTTGAACCCTTTTTTGTTTGTTTCATGCTATTTGGGAGGCATGGCCATTCGGCCATGCCTAGACCTTGTTCTTATGTATTTTCAACGGTGGAGTTTCTACACACCATAGATTAAGGTGTGGAGCTCTGCTGTTCCTCATGAATCAATGCAATTACTACTATTTTCTATTCAATTCAAGCTTATTCTTGTTATAAGATATTCACTCGTACTTCAACCTGGTGGATGTGATGATCCGTGACACTCATCATTATCCTCCCTTATGAACTCGTGCCTGACAACCACCTCCGTTCTATCTGTGAGAGCTTGGGTGTGTATCTCTTGGCCTCCTGGTTCACGACGCATGGTTGCCTCTTCTGACAACAGAGCCTTCCATTCCGTGCGATCAGAGTCCTCGTGGTATAAGCTAGAATCAAATGGGCAGCATTCTTAAAATCCGAAAAGTCTAAACCTTGTCTGTGGTATTCCGAGTAGGATCTGGGATGGGATGACTGTAACGCGCTTCAAACTCACGACTGTGGGGCGCAGTGACAGTGCACAAAAGGATCAATGGATCTTATTCCGACATGATCGAGAACCAATAGCTGATTAGCAATGCGGGAAACCATGGAGGACCATTTTCACTGAGAGGATGGATGGTAGCCATTGACAACGGTGATTCACCTACATACAGCTTGCCATGGAAATGAGTATGAATGATTGGATGAAGGCAAGAGGAAAGCAGTGGCTCAGGGGGAACAAACCATCTTCATATGCTTAGTTGAAATTCCCACCAATGAATTGCATAAGTATTTCTATGCTATTTTATGTTCTATTTCGTTCTTTTAATTATCAAAACCCCATAACCATTTGAATCCGCCTGACTGAGAATTACAATATGACCATAGCTTGCTTCAAGCCGACAATCTCCGTGGAATCGACCCTTACTCACGTAAGGTATTACTTGGACGACCTAGTGCACTTGCTGGTCAGCTGCACGAAGTTGTGTATCATGATTTCATGTACCAGTAAGTAAATATTAACTTTATTATAAAATGAATTAATAATATCTATTCAAATATTTAAAGTAAAATAATAGAATAATATAAAAAATTATTTTACTTGATATCTCTTTTAGTAATTTTTCATCTAAAAGTGATTTTGAATAGTATAATCCAAACAACATTTATTTTACTATAATCAATTTTGATATAAAGATTTCCAAACATAAATCACGTTAACACAAACTTACTTTTCATCAAAATCAAGTTTGTAAAATCACTTTTATGCAAACTCCCATTTGCAAACTGAAATCTAAACACACACTAGGTCCTCCATCAGAAATCTGGAGGTACAAGTTGGTCAGTTGAGCGAGAAAATCCCTGAGACCGCTCCTATAGCTCTCCCAAGTGACACTGAAGTAAGCCCAAGAGAAGAGTGCAAGGCCATCACTGTAGAAGCTGAGGCCGAATCTGAAGGGGATGCTCTGGCGCTGAACGCCAGAAAGGAAATCCCTACTGGGCGTTCAATGCCCAAAGAAGAACCATCATTAGCGTTGAACGCCAATAAGGGAGTCCCTACTGGGCGTTCAATACTCAAAGAAGAGCCATCACTGGCGTTGAACGTCAGTAAGGGAGTCCCTACTGGGCGTTCAACGCCCAAGGAAGAACCATCACCGGCATTGAACGCCAGTAAGCAAGTCCCTACTGGGCTTTCAACTCCCAAGGAAGAGCTATCACTGGCATTGAACGCTAGTAAGGGAGTCCTTACTGGGTGTTCAACGCCCAAAGTGGCACAACAGCTGGCGTTGAACGCTAGTAATGGGGCAGCTAGGCTTCAATGCCCACTAAAAACCTCCCTGTTGAAGAACTGAAGGCAACTAAGGCTAATGATGAGACCATAAAAGTTCCATTGAATGCCTTGTTGCAAATTATGGATTATGAAGACCACTCCTCGTCTGATGAGAAAGAGGAAACTAAGGAAGGGCAAGTTGCTCGTTACCTAAGAGTCCTTATGAAACTAAATGCCAAGTTATTTGGAACAGAGATGTTGGAGGAAGAATCTCCAGTGCTCACCAAGGAACTCAATGCCTTGGTTCAAAAGAAACTACCTCAGAAGCTGCCGGATCCCGGACGCTTCCTAATTCCCTGCACCATAGGCACCATTACCTTTGAGAAGGCTCTGTGTGACCTAGGTCAAGCATAAACCTCATGCCACTCTCTGTAATGGAGAGACTAGGAATCTTTGAGGTGCAAGCTACAAGAATCTTACTAGAGATGGCAGACAAGTCAATGAAAAAGGCATATGACAGACAAGAATCTTACCTTGGAAGACCCTTCCTAGCCACTGCCAATGCCATCATTGATGTAGCAAGGGGAGAGCTAGTCCTGCAATTGCATGAGGACTGTATTTTATTCAAGATGCCTAACCCTAACTCTCCCTCTGACAAAAGAGAGACAATTGTGCAACATCTAGTGTTCTAACGCTCTCTCTCAGTGCAGAGCTATACAGAATCCCCAAACACCAATTCTAAGTTTAGTGTTGGGCGGCCATCACCAAGCTCTGAAGATAAAGGTACTAAGAAGAAAGTACTTAAAGGCTGGACGGACAAAAAGATCCCCACTAAAGGCCTCTCACTTGGTGACAACCCAGTCATTCCACATACTGTGAACAAGGTCCTATCTCTAGAAGCTCATCCATGAGAGCACAGGCAAGAACTTCACTATAAGGAGTGAAATTATGAGCCCCTATCCATCTCTATAAGGAGCTAACCGTCAAGCTAGTGATGTTAAAGAAGCGCTTGTTAGGAGGCAACCCAACCATAATTAAAGTTATTTATGTTTTTGTTAAGTTTATTTAAGTTATATCAGTTTAATTTTCATATTTGTTTCTTTGATTTTGTGATCATGTGCAGTAGTTAGAACAGAAACAAAGACAGTCAGAACTAAAAACAGAACACCCTGGAGCAGGTACCTTGCTGGTGTTGAACGCCAGACAATGGGGCAAGAATAGCATTCAACGCCCTAAAAGAGTAGCCAAGCTGGCATTGAAAGCCACATAGGGTATCCCTAATGGGCGTTCAACGCCCAAGAAGAGCAGCATTGCTGGTGTTAAATGCTACCATGGAATAGAGGTTGGGCGTTCAACACTACAAAGGAGGCAAAGACCTGGCATTGAACGCCAGGAAGGAAGTCCCCTTTGGGCGTCCAACGCCCTATGAGGAGCATGAAGCTGGCCTTGAACGCCAGCTAGGAGCAGGAGCTTGGAGTTCAATGCCCAAAACGGGGCAAGGAATTCAAATTTCCTAGCGTCTCAAGACCAGTGGGTCCCACAGAATCTCCACTATCCCACCTTCCTCTCTTCTACTTTTACTCTTCCCCATACATTCTTCTCCATAAACCCTCAACCAATCACATCCATACCTCTTCAAAAAAAAAAACAATCATAATTCTCACAACACCCACTTCATAATTCAAAATTTCCCACCCAATTCTCCCCTCACATTCGAACCCTACCCCATCCCACCTTTATAAATACCCCCTCATACCACATCTTCAACACACTTTATACACAAAAGCCCCCACTTGGCCGAATCACTCTCTCCCTCCATCTCTCTCTATTCTCCTCTCCTTCTACTCATTTCTTTCCTGTTGTTCTTATTTTGCTCAGGGACAAGCAAAGCTTTTAAGTTTGGTGTTGGAAAAGCCTTTCTTTTTGCTTTCCATTCACACTTATGGCACCCAAAGTCAGAGAATCCTCTAGAAAGAGGAAAGTAAAAGATGTTGCTTCTACCTCCGAATCTTGGGAGATGGAGAGATTCATCACCAAAGCTCATCAAGACCACTTCTATAAAGTAGTGGCAAAGAAGAGGGTGATTCTTGAGGTCCCTTTTAGGCTAAAAAAGAATGAATACCTGGAGATCCAACGAGAAATTCGGAGGCGAGGTTGGGAAGTTCTAACCAATCCTATCCCAGAAGTTTGAATCTTGATGGTGCAAGAGTTCTATGCCAATGCATGGGTCACTAAACATCATGATATAAGCGTGAACCCAAGCCCCAAAAATCGGAGCACTATGGTTCGAGGGCGACCATTGGATTTTTGCCCAGAAAGTATAAGGTTGGCGCTCCATTTGCCAGTGATGCAAGGAGACCATGATGCTAGGGCATCTTGGCCAATTTCACTGACCTTTTCTTTACTGTTTTAGGGTAGTTTCATGCATTTTCTTAGTAAATAAGCAAGTTTTGGGTAAAAATACACTTACATCTTGATTCAAGCAAACATTGTGAACTTTACATGATTTCATGAGAATTATGCATGAATTGAATGATAAAATGGATGATGCATGATCTCATGACCTGGAACAAAGCTTTGATGCACCCTATTTGTTTGATTTCAAGACAAAGGAAGCAAAGAAGAGCCACGTTAGCCGCCACGTTAGTCTCACTAACGTGGAATGGGAGCAAGCTTGCAGCGTTAGTGGAAAAGTTATCACCAATAACGCTGATGCCAGGGCATCTAGGCCAGTTTCACTGACCTTTTCGTTACTATTTTAGGGTAGTTTCATGCATTTTCATAGTAAATAAGCAAGTTTGGGATGAAAATACATTTACACCTTGATTCAAGTAATTATTGTGAACTTTACATGATTTCATGAGGATTAGGCAGGAATTGAATGATATAATTGATGATGCATAATCTCATGATTTGGAACAAAGCTTTAATGCACTCTAATTGCTTGATTTCAGGACAAAGGAAGCTAGAAGGAGCCACATTAGCAGCCACATTAATCTAATTAACGTGACCACTAACGTGGAATGGGGACAAGCTTGTAGCGTTAATGGAAAAGGTGATCACCAATAACGCCTTCGAAGCCATCATAGCCCACATTAGTTGCCACGTTAACTATATTAACGTGGTAGCTAACGTGGAGGAAAAGAGAAGCTTCAATGTTAGTGGTAAAAGTGATTGCCACTAACGTTCCACAAAGGCACAAATTAAGCCACGTTAAGAGTCACGTTAATCTAATTAACGTGAACTCTAACGTGGGATGAGGAATCAACTACCAACGTTAGTGACACTCACCTTTGTCACTAATGTTGGATCAACCCAAGAGTGTCCACATTAGTGGTCACGTTAAGGCCACTAACGTGAGAAGTAACGTGGAGCTAAGCATGAAAAGCCAATGTTAGTGACACTCACCTTTGTCACTAACGTTGGAGATGGTAATCACTACCACATTAGTGGCCACGTTAATCCAATTAACGTGAATCCTAACATGGGAAGGAGGGGCATTTGGAGCGTTAGTGATAAAGGTAAGTGTCACTAACGCTCTCGAAGTTTAGGCATGCCCACGTTAAGAGTCATGTTAGTTATACTAACGTGGATTATTAATGTGGGAAATAGGGACAAGGAGTAGCATTATTGGTAAAGGTAAGTGCCAATAACGCTTGTGAAGGGCTAAGAGGCTACGTTAGTGGTCACGTTAGTACCACTAACGTTGAAGTTAACGTGGATCAACTGGTTTGGAACGTTAGTGACAAAGTTATCGTCACTAACGCTTTCGAACCCAAGTTTACACCTAACGTTAACGCCACTAACATCCTAACTAACATCCTACCATGCCTGACTCACATTCTTTCTGCAAGCAAAGCTGAGCCCACTGAAGACTGTAACTGCTTCAACTAAAGATCAAGGGCCCATATCCAAGAGTTGAAGAGCTAACTAGAAGATCAGAAGAGTAGTATATATAGGAAGTAGTTTTGAACTAAGAGGAAGGCTTGGCATTATTGGGAACTTCATTCTGTATATTTACTGCAACTTCTAGTTTACTTTTCAGAATGCACTCTTCTCTATCATCTTCCATTTTCAGAGCTATGAACAACTAAACCCCTTTTCATTAGATTAGGAAGCTCTGTTGTAATTTGATGGATTAATTATAGTTTTCATTCTTCTTCCTCTTTCTTTTCTCTTGATTTACTAGAAAGCTTTCGATCTTAAATCAATTGGTGAGTTGTCTTGGAAAATAAACTCTACATAATTGTATCTCCTCTGAGCCTTGGAAAAGGGATGAGGAGATCATGCTAGAATTGCTTTCTCATGATGGACCAAATTAGGGTTTGGATGGATATAGTGACATATAATCCTACCAACACTTTGATTTGGAAATACATGTAGTATAATCAATGACCATACTTCATCTCTTCCCATGAGCAATTAAATTAAGGAATTGGACAATTGTTCAAGCTTAGAGAGATTGGGTTGCAAAGGAATTGGGATCCAATCACTTAAGATTGCTGATGAGCGGATAATTTATACGCGTTTTGGCATTATTTTTAGGTAGTTTTTAGTAGGATCTAGCTATTTTAGGGATGTTTTCATTAGTTTTTATGCTAAATTCACATTTCTGGACTTTACTATGAGTTTGTGTGTTTTTCTATAATTTCAGGTATTTTCTGGCTGAAATTGAGGGACCTGAGCAAAACTCTGATAAGAAGGCTGACAAAGGACTGCTGATGCTGTTCGATTCTGACCTCTCTGCACTCGAAATAGATTTTCCAGAGCTACAGAACTTCAAATGATGAGCTCTCAACGGCGTTAGAAAGTAGACATCCAGAGCTTTCCAGCAATATATAATAGTTCATACTTTATTCGAGATTAGATGACATAATCAGGCGCTCAACGCCAGTTCTATGCTGCATTCTGGAGTCAAACTCCAGAAACACGTCACGAACCAGAGTTGAACGCCAAAAACACGTTACAACTTGGCGTTCAACTCTAAAAGAAGCCTCTTCACGTGTAAAGCTCAAGCTCAATCCAAGCACACACCAAGTGGGCCCCAGAAGTGGATTTCTGCATCAATTACTTACTTCTGTAAACCCTAGTCGCTAGTTTAATATAAATAGGACTTTTACTATTGTATTCAGTGTCTTTAATTGTCTTTTTTGATCTTTTGATCACGTTTGGGGGCTGGCCATTCGGCCATGCCTGAACCTTCATCACTTATGTATTTTTAATGGTGGAGTTTCTACACACCATAGATTAATGGTGTGGAGCTCTGCTGTACCTCAAGTTTCAATGAAATTACTACTATTTTCTATTCAATTATGCTTGTTCTTATTCTAAGATATTCGTTGCACTTCAACATGATGAATGTGATGATCCGTGACACTCATCATCATTCTCACCTATGAACGCGTGACTGACAACCACTTCCGTTCTACCTTAGACCGGGCGTATATCTCTTGGATTCCTTAATCAGAATCTTCGTGGTATAAGCTAGATTGATGGCGGCATTCATGAGAATCCGGAAAGTCTAAACCTTATCTGTGGTATTCTGAGTAGGATTCAGGGATTGAATGACTGTGACGAGCTTAAAACTCGCGATTGTTGGGCGTGATGACAAACGCAAAAGAATCAGGGATTCTATTCCAACATGATCGAGAACCGACAGATAATTAGCCGTGTCGTGACAGAGCATTTTGACCTTTTTCACTAAGAGGATGGGATGTAGCCATTGACAACAGTGATGCCCTACATACAGCTTGCCATGGAAAGGAATAAGAAGGATTGAAGGAAGACAGTAGGAAAGCAGAGATCCAACAGGGACAAGCACCTCCACACACTTATCTGAAATTCCCATCATTGAATCACATGAGTGACTCTATCTTTATTTTTTGTTTTATTTATTATTCGAAAACTCCATAACATTTACTATCCGCCTAACTGAGATTTACAAGATGACCATAGCTTGCTTCATACCAACAATCTCCGTGGGATTGACCCTTACTCAAGTAAGGTATTACTTGGATGACCCAGTGCACTTGCTGGTTAGTTGTGCGGAGTTGTGACTAAGTGTGATTCACGTTTGAGAGCGCTACCAAGTTTTTGGCGCCATTGTTGATGATCACAATTTCGTGCACCAAGTTTTTGGCGCTGTTGCCGGGGATTGTTCGAGTTTGGACAACTGATGGTTCATCTTGTTGCTTAGATTAAGTAATTTTCTTTTTGTTTTGTTTTCAAAAAAAATTTCAAAAAAAATTTATCCCTATTTTCGAAAAAAATATTTTGAAAATAAATCATTCTATGACTTCAGAATTTTTAAGAATGGATTCTAGAGTTTCATGAAGCATATTGAAGCCTGGCTGGCTGTAAAGCCATATCCAAATTCTTTTGGACTAAGGCTTCAACTAATCACCACAATGCATGTAACTCCATCCTAAAGATGGCTGGCTATGAAGCCATGTCTAACCCTTGGATTGGAGCTTTAGGCTAACATTGAAAGATTCCTGGAATCCTTCTTAAAAATTTTGAATTTCTTGTTTTCTTTTTCCTATATGTTTTTCAAAAAAATATATATATAAAAGAAATACAAAAAAAATCATAAAATAAAAAAAAAAACCAAAAATATTTTGTGATTCTTGTTTGAGTCTTGGGTCATGTTTTAAGTTTGGTGTCAATTGCATGCTTTAAAAATATTTCTTTCATTTTTCGAAAATTCATGCATTTATAGTGTTCTTCATGATCTTCAAGTTGTTCTTGGTAAGTCTTCTTGTTTGATCTTGATGTTTTCTTGTTTTGTGTCTTTTATTGTTTTTCATGTGCGTCTTTGCATTCATATTGTCTAAGCATTAAACATTTCTAAGTTTGGTGTCTTGCATATTTTTTTTGCATCAAAAATTTTTCAAAAATATATTCTTGATGTTCATCATGATCTTCAAGGTGTTCTTGGTGTTCATCTTGACATTTATAGTGTTCTTGCATGCATCATTGGTTTTGATCCAAAATTTTCATGTTTTGGGTCAAATTTGTGTTTTTCTCTCTCATCATTAAAAATTCAAAAATAAAAAAAATATCTTTTCCTTTTCTCTCTCAACATTTCAAAAATTTGGGTTGACTTAGTCAAAAAAATTTTAAAATTAGTTGTTTCTTTTAAGTCAAGTCAAATTTTCAAATTCTAAAAATCTTATCTTATTAAAACTTTTTCAAAAATCAAATCTTTTTCATTTTTTATTTAATTTTTGAAAATTTAATGTTTTAAAATATTTTTCAAAAATCTTTTTCTTAGTTTTATCTTTATTTTCGAAAATTATGCTTACAATTAATATGATTGATTCAAAAATTTGAAGTTTGTTACTTTCTTGTTAAGAAAGGTTCAATCTTTAAATTCTAGAATCATATCTTTTAGTTTCTTGTTAGTTAAGTAATTAATTTTAATTTTAAAAATTATATCTTTTCTAACCATATCTTTTTAATCATATCTTTTCATTTTATCTTTTATATGATATTTTTTTCAAAATTTTATCTTTTTTCAAAAATTTGATTTTAAAATATCTTTTCTAACTTCTTATTTTCTTATCTTCTTATCTTTTCAAATTTGATTTTCAAATCTTTTTCAACTAACTAATTAACTTTTTGTTTGTTTCTTATCTTTTTCAAAACCACCTAACAACTTTTCTCTCTCTAATTTTTGAAAATACCTCCCTTTTTTTCAAAAATTCTTTCTTTAATTAATTAATTGTTTTAAATTTTAATTTTAATTTTATTTCTTAT